>NC_057715.1:77022412-77054306 GCF_004010195.1 Chiloscyllium plagiosum
TAATTCTCAGTTCCACCCTAATAACTTCCCTGGACATATTTCCAGGATTATCCTGCCCAAGTACAGCCTTCATGTTATCCCTTGTCAAAAACACTACTCCCCCTCCACTTGCCTCCCTTTCTATCCTTCCTATAACATTTGTATCCTGGAACATTAAGCTGCCACTCCTGTCTCTCCTTGAGCAACATCTCTGCAACTATTATGATATCCCAGTGTCATGTTCCTAACCAAGCCCTGAGTTTGTCTGCCTTCCCTGTACAGCCTCTTGCATGGAAATAAATGCAGTCTAATTTATCAGTCCTACCTCATTCTCTGCTTTGTTCCTGCCTGCCTGATTTTGACTTGCCCCTCTTCCCAACTAAAGCAGTCTCCGACTGATCTCTTTCCTCAGTATCTTCTTGGGTCCCCCCCGCCTTACTAGCTTAAATTCTCCCAAGCAGCTCGAGCAAAGTTCCCTGCTAGTATATTAGTCCCCTTTCAATTCAGATGCAAGCCATTCTTCTCATACAGGTCAATTCTACACCAGAAGAGATTTCAATGGTCCAAAAATGTAAACCCTTCTCCCCTGCACCAGCTCCTCAGCCACACATTCATCTGCTCAATCCTCCTATTCATACCCTGGCTAGCTCGTAGCAACGGCGGTAATCCAGATATTACTACCCTTGAGGACCTCCTTCTTTAAATTCCTCCCGAAGTCTTTATATTTTCCCTTCCAATGTCGTTGGTTCCAATGTGTACAATGACCTGCTGCTGGTCCCACTCCCATTTGAGAATATTCTGAACTCTCTCCGACATATCCTTAATCCTGGCACCAGCGAGACAACACACCATTCTCATTTCTTGTTGTCGACAGACATTTCTGCTGTTTGGGCCTCTGACTAGAGAGTCCCCTATCACCAATCAATCAATCATTTGGAGCCTGATGTACCCCTTGTTACATTAGAGCCTGTTGTTTCGGTACCAGAAACTTGGCTGTTTGTGCTACATTCCCCTGAGAGCCCATCACCCCGATATCTTCCAAAGCATACTAGTTTGAGATAGGATAACCACATGAGACACCTGCGCTACCTGCCCCCCTCGCCTACCTGTCCTACAGTAACCCATCTACCGGACTATCTGCAGTTTTTCACCTTTCTGATAACTGCCACATATCCTACCCCCAATTCCTGTAAATTCCTCATTGCCGCTAACTGCTGCTCCAACCAATCCATGCAATTGGATAGGATTCGCAACCAAACACACTTACTGCAGACATAATCATCAGTAACATGGAAACTCTCCCTAATGTTCCACATCTGAGAAAAAGCACATCACTCTACTAAAGGCCATCTTTGCACTTTAACAATCTACAGACCTTGAAAATATCATAGTCTAAGTACTCTAAAAAAGCATTGCTGCAGGCTAACTTAGTACCTATGTTTTATAATTTAAAATTTTAATCAGAAGACAGATCTCAATAAAGCATATAACCAGAAAATGGAGGGAAGCACCAAATTAATTCTGTATATTCCTGTTCGGTTCCACAGAGTTTAAAAAAGTTTGTACTTAACACAGAGGAAAATTGAATTAGTTTTGTGCTTTCTACGGTTTCAAAGAACCAGTGCAGAATATCAAAGAAAAGATTCAGCTGAGTGTGAAAACAGGAGTTAACTCATTTCTGCCAGAGTCTTTCTAATGTTAAATTGAGAAATCAGCATTAGGCTTCTATTATGCATTTGCTTAGAAGCAAGAGGAAAGGAAATTCTGAACCATTTCATGCAAAAGGCTCTGGGATGTACTAGACCAAACAAAGAAATTAAAGAGAAGGTAGGAAGATGGTTTTAGTTATTAGAAGTTAGTCATCTCTGCAGGACTTCCTCGGGGTGCTGTCCAAGCCCAACCTCTTCAGTTGTTTCAATGACCCATCTACTATCTCAAGGTCAGAAGGGAGGATATTCGCTGGTTATTGTACAAAATGTTCAACACGATTAATGACTTCTCAGATACCAAAGCGGTCCTTGTTCAAATAAAACATGTTCTGGACAATATCTAGGCTTGGGATGACGAGTAACATTCGTGCCACACAATCCTCAAGCGATGACCACCTCCAATAGGAGGGAATCTGATGAGCATCCCTTCACATTCAATGTTGTTACTATCACTGAATGCTCCACTTTCAACATCCTGACATTACCATTGACCAGAAACTACCTGGACTCGCCATATGAATTCATTGGCTACAAGAACAGGTCAGAGACTAGGAGTACTCCAACGACTAACTCACTCCCTGACTCATGTCCTGTCCATCGTCTTCAAGTCACAGGTCAGAAGTGTGATGGAATACTCTCTACTTGTCTGGATGAGTGTAGCTTAGAAATACTCAAGCTGCTTGACACCATCCAGGACAAAGCAGCCTGCTCGATTGGTACCACATCCATTCCATCCTCCAATTCTCATCAAGATGCACTGCAGAAATTCACCAAAAACCGTTAGACAGCACCTTCCAAATACCTCAACCACTCACACCTAAAGGGACAAGGGCATGAGATACATGGGAATACCACTACCTGCAAGTCACCATCTTGACTTGGAAAGCTAATCATTGTTCCTTTACGGTCACTGGGTCAAATTCTAGAACTCCCTCCCTAACAGCATTGTGGGTCAACCCACAACACCTGAACTGCAGCAGTTTAAGAAAGCAGCTCACCATCATCTTAAGGACAACTCGGGACAAGCAATAAATGTTGGCCAGCCAGCAACACCCAGATCCCAGGAGTAAATAAAAAAGGAATGAATACAAGAGAAGGAAGTTATTTATCCGAAGAATTTAAATTACTAAAATATATATTTGAGAATATCCTAATGCTCAAGATTTGGATTTGATCATTGAAGTACATGCATGTTTCTTAATCCTGAGCAGAGAAGCCACTGCAAGCCATCTATTTCCCCTTTTTTTTTAAATTTCCCTCAACTAAAACACAGGAGGCAGAACTTGTGCAGATGAGAATTTGTTCAGAATAGAGTAAATGATTCACCTTGGTTGATAGAGGGACAAGACTGGCAGCTTAACGTTTTGGGATTTAGATATTTCAGGCGAGACAGATGGATGAAAAGAGGTGGCCGAGTTACATTATGGATAAAGGAGAATATCACAACTGTATTGAGGGAGGACAAGTCAGTTATTTTAAAAGCCATCCGGTCAGTTTTAAATGCATAATTTTCACCAAGGCGATCAGTACTGTAATTACATATCCATTAATCAAAACCACCAAGAACTCTCCTTATTTTCTTTAGAATGTGTTGAGCATTTGAATAGAATTACTTTTACTAAGTCGTCCTTGCGTGCAGCCAATAATTTGCATTTCTTGAACAATAGAATAGAAGGTGCAAAGAAACAATATATTTATTTTGTCTGTGCATAAAATGAAAATCAGACACACCCCAGGGACCAGAATAAATGCAGGAACCCTGAAAAGGCTTACTCATGTATATCCAGGGATTGGTATATAGAGATGTATCACAAAGTAAATTAAGTAATAATCTGACCATCATACATAAGGAATTATACATTTCAGTCAACATTCCTGTGGATGCCATGTGGAAGCAAAGTAATTTAACAGTTGGGAAAGAGTGGATCAGAGTGTCCTCACCCTTTGCACTGGGCTCCACGAAGTCTCATGGCATCCGGTAAAATAGGGGCAAGGAAGCTGCGGGTGATCATCATGTACTATTGCCCCTTGGCTGGTGAATCAACACCACTTGGTCAAGGCACCATGGGAAACAGGGGCATAGAACATGGATATTGATGATGGTTATCAGCAGCAACAGATTCTACCACACATACTGTAAATTCATGGCCTGACATAAGCCTCATTCCACCAATACTGTCACACCAGAGGTGCAACCTTGGTTCAATTAGCAGTGGAGAAAGGCATGGAAGGGCTTACAGCAATGCTGCCCAAAATGGAAGTGCCAGCTTGGTATCGTAAATTTTCAGCAAATACAGGTGCAAATTTTCTGTAGTATACAGTTTAAGTTTGCTGATCTAAATGTGTATTTATATAATGTTGATTTTAATTTGTTTATCACAATGATAGTAATAGAATTAAAATCTTGCGTGATTTTTGCAGTGACGGAAAATTCCAATACCTTCTTAAAAGTTATCAGCCTCTACAGAAATTCTTCATGTACAAAACCTTTGCAGTTAAAGAACCTAAATGAGTATTAAATTCATTTGGAAATTTCTACTTTGACTTAGACGGAGATGAATCAAATGCGAATAATTTGACCTGTATGTAAGTAACTCAGTAGAAACACTGACCTGGATGTGACTGGCACCCTCTACTGCTTGTGCAAGATCATTACAGGCAGTGATCAGCATCATTTGCTCCTCAGGTTTGAAGGTTCCTCTCAGCCTACCAGTCCTCTCAAGTTCAGTCAGCTGCTGTCTAATAAAAGCAAAGTGCACATTACTACCTCTAAGAAATAGAAAGTTTAAACACTTCACTTCAATATTTTGTTTTTTCTATTACCTGCACCAACTTTTCCTCATAGGACAATCCGCATATCAATCTACAAAATCTCATCTGAACTGCCTCCAAAGCTTTTGCACCCTTCCTCAAATAAGCAGACTAAATCTGCACAAAGTATTCAAAATGTGATCTTAGCAATGCTCTGAATAAGCAAAACATAACATCCTTGTACATATAGGATAGTATTCCATTAGCCTTCTAAGGTGTTTGCTGCACCTGCATATATTACCTTTTTCTAACTCATACACCAGAACACCTAAAATTCCCTGTACCTCGGAAATTTGCAGTCATTTTCCGTATAACGAATACTCTGCTTTCTATGGTTCTTACCAAAGCAAACAACTAAACATTTTTCCATTATTCCATTTGCTGGATTTATTACTCACTCAAGCCATTTATATCTATTCTCATCCTCCTTACCTCCTCTTCACAACAGACTTTGCCTCCTATCTTGACATCATGTGCAAATTTAGCTCTCATGCTTTTGATTCCTTCATCTAAGTCATCAATATTAATTGTAAAAAAAAAGGCCCCAACACAGCCCTGCAAAAACTCCAGTCAACACATTCTGCCAATTAGAAATTGACCCCTTTTCGGCATTCTGTTTTTTTGCCAGCCAGCCAATTCTCTAAACATGCTAATATCCATACTCCTAAACTATACCATGAGTTTCTACTTTGCGAAATAACCTTTTGTGGTACCTTGTCAAATGCACCCTGAAACTTCAGGTACAATTAAAAGGTTCCTCTTTATTCACATGGTACTCCTTCAAAAGATCGCCAATAATTTGGAGAAACAGGATATCCCTTTCAAAAAAATGATACTCACTTCCCAATTACCTTGAGATTTTCCAAGCTATAAACTTAATAATCAATTCTAACACCTTCCACATAAGACATCAAGCTAACTGGCCTAAAAAGTTTCTTGATTTCACGATCCTTCCCTTCTTAAATAGAGGAGTTATACTTGCTTTTAAGCAATTATAAGACAGACAAAAACAAATTGCGTTCATTTCACCTATTTCCTTATCATTTACTATCACACCATTCTCACTCAAAATGAACAACGTTGACTTTAATTACTTTGTTCCTTTTATTAAATACCTGGACAAACTCTTACTAATCTGTTTTCACAATTCCAGCTACCTTCCTTTCCTATTGTTCTTCATTCTTTATATTCTGTCCAATCATCTGATCTGCCATTCATCTTTGCAAACTTATAAAGTTTTTTCCCTTCAGTTTGAAGTGTTCCTTAACTTCGTTATAACCATGAATGGTGGATCTTTGCCTTGGAATTCTTCTATATATTAGGAATAGATTTGTCTATTCTGAAAACACCTCTTTAAATATCTGCTAATCTATTGATCTATCCTCTAATCTAGTATCCCCATGCAATTCAGCCAGTTCAGCTTCCATGCCCCATAATTACCTCATTATTTAAGTTTAAAATATTAGTATTAGACCCACTCTTCTTTCTTTCAAAGTCAGTCTAAAATTCAAATTGTGATCACTGCTACCTTAATTCTTAGATAATTAATTATTCATAGCACATCAAACAATATCAGTCCAGAATAATCTATTTTGTTTGACTGCAGAGCATTCTGTTCCTAGAAATTACCTCAATAGCATCCCATGAACTCCTCATCTAGGTTACAATAACCACTTTTGTTTTTAAAAGATATAGCTGCCTCGCAGGAGAGCTATATTAGGTAATGATATCCAGCATCAGTCAGGAAAGAACAGTTTCAAAATGTGAAAAATGATTCACTTAACAGTAAACAGTTGGTGGGGTAGCATTGTCAGTACAGGATGGAATAAGTGAGATAGCAAGAAATCACCTTGGATTGGAGGATGTCAAGTTTGTATTGGTGGAGGTAAGTAATAACAGGAGGAAGGGGACTCTGGTGGGAGTAGTTGATTGGCCCTCTGACAGTAGCTATATTGTAGGGCAAAGACGAAATCATGAGAATAATGAGGACATGTAAAAAAAGGTATGTCATTAATCATGTGACTGTATCAATAGGGAAAAGTCAAATTGGCAGAGGTAACCGAGGAGGAAGAATTCACAGAATACATTTGGGACAGTTTCCTGTTATTGATCCAAATAGGGATCAGGCTTCTTTGAATCAGTTTTAATAAAAAGGTCATCTAGGAGACAGACAGACTGTAAAACTGCCAAAGTAAGACACTTAATCAAACAAAAGATAGAAAACAAAACAACTGTAGACAAGTTAGCTTAACACCTGTCATGAGGAAAATGTTAGAGTCTATTAGGGACCATTTAGAAATGCATAAAATAATCAAGCAGAGTCAGCATGACTTCATGAAGGGGAAGTTATACCTATCAAATTTAATAGAATTCTTTCAGGGGTAACAAGCAGGATTAATGAAGGGAAAACTGCAGATGCAATATATTTGGATTTCAGTATTGATTAATGTTTTTGCGATCATGCCACACACAAACTTGAAGTATTGAAGATGTGATAATAATCCCATAGTTTCTTTCCCCCACAGTAGAGTACCCTCCGAGATTGGTTCAATTTCTTGGAAAAGTACCCACTAGCTTTTCTACCCCCAACTTATCAACTTGCAATTAGACTGCCATTAATCAGCCGCCATTTCAAAAGATTTGGTAAAGTCAGGGTCACAAAATTGATTTATTTAGATTAGATTAATTACCTACACTGTGGAAACAGGCGCTTCAGCCCAACAAGTCCACACCGATCCTCCGAAGAGAAACTCAACCCCTATATTTACCCCTGACTAATCCACCCAACACTACGGGCAATTTAGCCTGACCAATTCACCCGACCTGCACATCTTTGGACTGTGGCAGGAAACCAGAACACCCGGAGGAAACCCACGCAGACACGGGGAGGATGTGCAAACTCCACACAATTGGCCGAGGCGGGAATTGAACCCGAGTCCCTGGCGCTGAGAGGCAGCAGTGCTAACCACTGAGCCACCATGCTGTCCAGTAACTAGGACTGTCTTCAGTATCTTGAAAAGATTCGCAAGGATGTTACCCAGGCTGAAGGATTTGAACGATAGGGAGAGGGTAAGTAGGCTTGAGCTACTTTCCCTAGAGCATCAGAGGCTGAAGAATGTCCTTTTTTGCTAGACATTCACTCCCACCCTTCACTTTAAAATTATGCCCCCTTGTTTTTAACCCTTCAACTAAGCGAACAGCAGCTTTCTATTCACCTTGTTTATGCTCCTGAATCTCATACACTTCTGTCAGGTGTCCCCTCAACCTTCTCTGCTCCAAAGAAAACAACCTGAGCTTGTCCAGCCTCTCTTCATTGCTGAAACATTCCATCCCAGGCAACAACCTGGTGAACTTCTTCGTGCAATCACATCTTTGGTGTGGTGACCAAAACTGCGCACAGTACTCCAGCTGTGGCCTACCAAAATCCTGTACAGCTCCAATATAACCTCCCAAATGTTATAATCTAGGTTATATCTGATAAGGCATCTGGGACACTTGCCTAATTACTCTATTAACCTGTCCTGCCATCTGCAAGAATCTGTGCACAATCATTAACATCCCCTGTTCCTCTTAGCTTCCGCATGGCTTGCCATTCCCTAATCTTATTCCTTTTTCCATACTGTATCACATCCCATTAATCAGGGTTAAATACCATCTGCTGCCGATCTACCCAGATGACCAGATTATATCCTTCTGTAATCTTATACCTTTCTCCTGACTGTCAACTACCAAACCAATTTTGTGTCATCTGCAAACTTAGTAATCACTCCACCCCTTCTCAGTTACATCATTAAATGAATATCACTGACAAGGGATCCAGCACTAGAGTCACAGATGTACATCATGGAAACAGACCCTTCAGTCCAACTTGTCCACACTGACCAGATATCCTAAATTAATCTAGTCTCATTTGCCAGCATTTGACCCATATCCAGCTAAACTCTTTCTATTCATATCCCCATCCAGATATTATTATTGTACCAGTCTCCACCACTTCCTCTGGCAGCTTATTCCATGCACGTGTCATAGTCTGCATGAAAAAGCTTACCTGTAGGTCCCATTTAAATCATTCCCCGCTCACCTTTAACCTATGTTTTGGACTCCCCTACCCTGGGGAAAAGACCTTGGCTGTTCACCTTGTCCATGCCCCTTATGATTTTATAAACCTCAAAAAAGCCTCTGATGCTCTAGGGAAAGTAGCTCAAGCCTACTCACCCTCTCCCTATAGCTCAAACCTTCCAGCCTGGGTAACATCCTTGCAAATCTTTTCTGAACCCTTTCAAGTTTCACAACATGCTTCCTATAGGAGGGAGACCAGAATTGAATGCAGCATTCCAAAACTGGTGTAATCAATGTCTGGTACAGCCGCAACATGACCTCCCAACTCCTATATTCAATGCGCTGACCAATAGAGGCAAGCTAATTACACTAATTACTTTGGGACACACACACACACTCTGTCACCAAGTCAATTTTGGATTCAAACTGCTGAGGTACCCTGGATTCCATGAGCTTTTACCTTCTTTGTCAGTTTCCCCACGTCAGATCTTGTCAAAGAAATCCATGTAAACTACATCAACTGCTCTACCTTATCCAAACATTTGGTCATCTCAAAAAGTTCCACTAGATTTGGAATATGGTGTACAATTCTGGTCACCACATTGCCAGAAGTATGTGGAGGCTCGAGAGAGGGTACAGAAAAAGGATTGCAGAATGTTGCCTGGTTTGGGGGAATAGAACATAGAACATAGAAGAATACAGCGCAGTACAGGCCCTTTGGCCCTCGATGTTGCGCCGATCCAAGCCCACCTAACCTATACTAACCCACTATCCTCATATACCTATCCAATGCCTCATATACCAGAGTCTTATACAACTGCATCATGACCTCAGGACTCCGGAACTCAATTCCTCTACCAATAAAAGCCAGTACGCCATATGCCTTCCTCACCGCACTATTTACCTGGGTGGCAACTTTCAGAGATCTGTGTACATGGACACCAAGATCCCTCTGGTCATCCACACTACCAAGTATCCGACCATTAGCCCAGTACCCCATCTTTTTGTTATTCTTCCCAAAGTGAATCACCTCACACTTAGCTACATTGAATCCCATTTGCCACCTTTCTGCCCAGCCCTGCAGCTTCTCTATATCCTGCTGTAACCTGCCACATCCTTCCTCACTGTCAACAACTCCTCCGACTTTCGTATCATCCGCAAACTTGCTCACCCAACCTTCTAACCCCTCTTCCAGGTCATTTATAAAAATGACAAACAGCAATGGTCCCAAAACAGATCCTTGCGGAACACCGCTAGTGACGGCACTCCAAGATGAACCTTTGCCATCAACTACTACCCTCTGTCTTCTTCCATCCAGCCAATTCCTAATCCAAACCTCCAACTCACCCTCAATGCCATATCTCCGTATTTTCTGCAATAGCCTACCATGGGGAACCTTATCAAACGCCTTACTAAAAGCCATATATACCACATCTACCGCTTTCCCCGCATCAACCTCCTTCGTCACCTTTTCAAAGAATTCAATAAGGTTTGTGAGGCACGACCTGCCCTTCACAAAACCATGCTGACTATCCTTGATCACATTATTCCTATCTAGATGTGCATAAATCCTATCCCTTACAATTCTCTCTAAGACTTTGCCCACAACAGAAGTGAGACTCACCGGCCTATAGTTACTAGGGCTATCCCTACTCCCCTTTTTGAACAAAGGAACCACATTTGCTATCCTCCAGTCTTCTGAGACTACTCCTGTAGACAAAGAGGACATAAAAATCAAGGCCAATGGCTCTGCAATCTCCTCCCTTGCTTCCCAGAGAATCCTAGGATAAATGCCATCAGGCCCAGGGGACTTATCTATTTTCACCTTTTCCAGGATTTCCAACACCTCTTCTCTACATACCTCAAAGCCATCCATTCTACTTATTTGTGACTCAGTATTCACATCGACGACAATATCCCAAATAGGGAACTGAATGAGTGCATACTAACAAGGGATCCAATTCCTTATTAAACCACGGCTCCCTCGCACGACCCTTTCCTCCCTGCCTGACAGGTACATAATTATCAAGGACACTTGAATAGTTGCTCCTTGAACAAGCTCCACATATCATTTACAAAACTTAACTTTTAGGAGAGATTGAACAAACTTGGTTTGCTTTCACTTGAAAACAGGCTGAAAGGCAGTCTAATATAACTGTACAGAAGTATGAGAAGCATGGATAGAATCTTCATCCCAGGGTAGAAGTGTTAGCTACCGGGGACACAGGTTTACAGTTACAAAAATGGGAAGTTTAAAAGGAGATGAGACTTTTTTTTTTAAGACACAGAAGATGGCACTGCCAGAGAACCAATAGAAGCAGACACAGTAAGAACGTTCAAGAGGCATCTTCATTGATGCTGGAATGAACAAGGAAGAGGGGTATGGACCATGTAGATTCAAGGTGCCTTTAAAGTTAGAAAGGCTTAATGCGCTGGTGCAGGCTTGGTGACCTGAAGGGCCTATTCCTGTGCTGTATTGTGCTTTATTCTTAGATTTGTTAAGTATGACCTTCCTCTAACAAAACCACACTGACTATCCCTTGGAGATGCATCTTCACTTGAGGTTTTTCAATTCTCTCATGCTACTCTCCTATGAATCTCTCTAGAAATATGAAAACATAATTCAACATTGAGGAATTATTTTACTGCTTTAACAACTTTTCTTTAATCAATTTTAAATGGGCCTCTTATCTCATTTCCTTCTCATAATTTAACTCAAAAGAACAAATCACAGAAGAGAATTTCTGGTTGCAAATAGTAAGAAATGTAATCCTTTGCTCCAAACCTGAGTGTACTTGTGACAATATGCTTTCATCATAGTTCAAGAGTCTAATGGTATTTCTGCAAAGCTTGTGTTTGTGGATGATGTGTGATTAACTTAAAAATGTTTTCTACCCAAACTGTAATAATGTTCAAGACATGAAGTTCACACCTTGATCAGATTGTGTTTTAATTGGTAGACCATAATGTCTAAATAATATAGCTAATTTCTCCACCATTACTTGGTTGTAATGGTTTTAGAATCATAGACATAAACAGCACAAAAACAGACCCTTCGATCCAACTCATGCATGCCAACCAGATGTCCTATATAAATCTAGACCTATTTGCCAGCATTTGGCCAATATCCCTCTAAACCCTTCCTAATCATTTACCTATCCAGATGCCGTTTAAGTGTTGTAGTTGTACCAGCCTCCACTTCCTCTGGCAGCTCATTCCAGAGACACACCAGCCTCTGTATGAAAAAGTTGCCCCATAGGTGCCTTTTAAATCGTTCTCCTCTCAACTTAAACCATGCACCTAGTTTTGGATTCCCCCAACCCCAGCAAAAAGACCTTGTCTATTTACCCTATCTCTGCTCCTCATGATTTTACAAACCTCTATAAAGGTCAGCCTGTGAAGCTCCATGGAAAATAGCCCCCAGCCTATTCAGCCTCTCCCTGTAGCTCAAACCCTTCAACTCTGGCAATATCCTTGTAAAATCTTTTCTGGACCCTTTTAAGATTTACAACATCCTTCCTCTAAGAGAGAACCAGAATTGCATGCAGTATTCCAAAACTGGCCGAACCAATGACCTGACTCCTGTAGTCAATGCACTGACTAATAAAGGAAGGCATTCTAAACGCCTTTTTCACTATCCTACCTACTTGCGATTCCACTTTCAAGTAACTATGAACCTGCACTCCAAAGTTTCTTTGTACAGCAACATTAAGCATACAAGGCTTGCCCTGATTTGTCCTTTCAAAATGCAGCAACTCATTTATCTAAATTAAACTCCATCAGCCACTCCTCGGCAAGCTGGCCCACCTGATCAAGATTCTGTCGTACTCAAAAGGTAACCTTCTGCATTGTCCACTATACCTCCAATTTTGGTGTCATCTGCAAACTTATTAACCACACCTCCTAAATTCATATCCAAGTCATTTATATTAATGACAAATGCAGTGAAGAAAGCACCGATCCTTGTGATCAGTGGTGTGCCACAAGCCTCCAGTGACCTTCTGTCTTCTACCTTGGAGCCAGTCCTGCATTCAAATAGCTAGTTCTCCTGTATTCCATGTAATCTAATCTTGCTAATTGTTCTCAAAAAAGGAGGAACCTCTGGAAATTGTGCTATCAATTGTGCTATCATCTAAGTGGCACGGTGGCACAGTGGTTAGCACTGCTGCCTCACACTGCCGGAGACCCGGGTTCAATTCCCGCCTCAGGCAACTGACTGTGTGGAGTTTGCACGTTCTCCCAGTGTCTGCGTGGGTTTCCTCCCGCAGTCCAAAGATGTGCAGGTCAGGGGAATTGGCCATGCTGCAGTGTTCGGTAAGGGGTAAATGTAGGGGTATGGGTGGGTTGCGCTTCGGCGGGTCGGTGCCCACTTGTTGGGCTGAAGGGCCTGTTTCCACACTGTAATCTAATCTAATATTCTTAAAATGTAGGGATATACAGTACTGGTGTTCTGCTTTTGTTTTTAGTAATAAGCCCATACAATCTACTAACAACTGAACAGATCTCCAAAACTTGCTATGGGAATTAAAGGTCCCAGTTTACTGGCCGTTAGTAAAGCCACAATTTAATCCATGGTACTTTTTCTCTTGTTTGAGCTCCCTTTTTGGACTCGCTTATCAGCCCAGATTAATCCCATGGGCTTCCTTCAATTTCAGACTCTGAATGTCGCACTTTACTCCAACGGAAACAGAGGTTTTCAACTTTCACTTTATCTTCTGATCAGAGGAGATCTTGTGACATGCCCTGCTATTCTTTCTTTACTCTGGCTGCTTGCTTTCCTTTAACTCTCCCATTTTCTATCAGTCATACAGCATGGCAACAGATCCTTCAGTCCAACCAGTCCATGTCAATCATAATCCCAAACTAAAATAGTCCGACCTGCCTGCTCCTGGCCTTTATCCCTCCAAACCTTTGCTATCATGTATCTATCCAAAATGTATTTTGTAATTGTACCTGCATCTATCACTTTCTCAGGAAGTTCTTCCATGCGCAAACCACCCTATGTAAAAACTTTGGCTCATGTCTTTTTTAAATCTCTCGTCTCACCTTCTATCAGATTACCTCTCAACCTCCTACACTCAAGTGAAAAACGTCCCAGCCAATCCAGCCTTTTTTAAAAAAAATAATTCAAACCTTCCATACCCAGCAACATTCTGGTAATTCTCTTCTGAACCCTCTCCAGCTTGTTAATATTCTTCCTATAACTGGGCGACCAGAACTGGACACAGTCTCCTTTGAATCTATGGGGCATGGCAGAAAAAAGAAAATAGGATCATATCCTTAATCGACAGCCATTATTCATGCCTGTCCCATAGGTGTAGCTTTTTGATCTTCAACATGAGTTCTTATTACAAAAAAGGGTAAGGAAGTTTAAGTTTTTCAACAAGAAGAAAACCTGCGAACCTCATACATTGTTTCAACTCCTCATTCACATAACTACCTCTCAAAGTTACTTTGCTTAACCCAGTCAAATTCAATGTAAATTTACCCAAGCAGCTTCCTTACGTTCTGAAATCTTTCCCTGTATGCTTCAGCAACTAATTTGCATCTACAGATTATGGCTTTTTCTGTTAAAAAATGCAATCATAATCCATAGAAACCTACTCTGACAGTGAAGCACAAATTTCCTGCATTACTTCTTATTTTATTCTGCATGGGTAATGTCCAGTTTTCCTTCGGGCAAATCATTTGAATCAGAGAGAAAAAAAAAGCCATTCAACTCATCAAATCTGTGTCAACCAAAAACAAATCACCCAATTATTCTAATTCCATTTTCTCGCATTTGGCCAAAAGCCTTGTATGTTGCTGCATTGCATATGCACATCTAAGTACTTTTAAGATGTGGTTACAGGCAGTGAGTTCCAAATGTCACACTTTCTCTACGCTTCCTGCCTCTGCCCTTAAATCTTTGCCCCCAGTCATTGATCACTGCACCAAGGAGAAAAGCTCCTTCTCATCTGCCCAGTCTGTACCCCTCAAATCTCCTCTGATCCAAGGAAAACAATCCTAGTCTAACCAATCTCTTCATAAACTCTCCAGCCCAGGCAACATCTTGGTAAATCTCCTCCATATCCTCTCCAGTGCAGGCAACATCCCTCTTATAAGAAACATCCCTCTTATAAGAAATGCACATGAGCAGTGGCCTAACCAAGAAATGGTTTATAAGAATGTGCATTTATAAGAAATGTACATGAGCGGTGGCCTAACCAACATTTTACAGTTACACATAACCTCCCTGCTCTCAAACTCTATGCTACATCTAATAATAGCAAGTATCCAAATGCCCTAACCACCATCTACCTGTCCCACACACCCAGATCCATCTCATCTTTTATGCTTCCTAGGATCCTACCGTTGTATTCGATCATGTATTCCCTTGCCTTGTTTATTCTATCAAAGTGCATCACCTCACAATTATCTGGATTGAATTCTATTTGTAGTATAAGATGTTCCATAACTATAAATATATGTATTGTTTCCTGCAGTAGGCAAAGAAATTTCATCCAGTCTCATAATGGTCATATTTTCATTTGTTCGTACCTGCTATTAACAAACAATTCCAGAGAAACCACACGCTCTCCATTGAAATCCCCTTTCAGCTTATTGGTTTTAGCAATAGCTCAAACTTTTGCCATTCAGGCTCTGGGTAATGGAAAAATTGAAGAATTGAAATAATAGGAACTTTTAAGGTATAACGTCTTCTGCAAACCAAAAATGACCATGGCACATGGATAAAACGTCTTTTTTTTAAATTATGTCTTTGCCGATACTTGCTATAGTGCCAACAAATCTGTAGGCAGGACTTCATAAAAACAAACTTCTGAATTCCATCAGCTTTCTAGGTGCTGCTAGGAGAATAGCTTGTAGGAATAGTATACTTAGGCAATGTTAGATTTTAAGAATAACTACAGTTCACTCACTGTTGAGAAAGGAATGGAAAGCAATTATATGTGCAATCGAATTAATAAGGTTGATCACTTGTGGCACAATCTGATGATGCAGGCCAGTCATTGATATAGATGCCATCCAAAGTTGAATGTTCTATGATGGTGGGTTATGGGGTGTTGGAGAATGTACTTCAATACATTAACCAGAAGGGCTCTGTGAAAGTTCTCAAAGCAAGGCAAAGATCAGCTTAGGAAATTACTGAACAATGACTTGATCCCTGAAAGTTCTCGTTAAAGGGTAGTGAGAAAATGTTCTCTTTTGTAAATTCCTCCCATTTCCCCAAATTATCTGTACGAGAATACTTGCTGCTGCTGCTCTTCTGCCTCCTCTATACGTGCACTTGCATTATGAGGCTCACATGCAAGATAATTAACTGAGAGTGGCTGAAACATCTGAATCTACTTCAGCTCTGCTGTGGTGTGTACAGGATCATCCTGATCTCAGGCTTTGGTTATGCAGAAGGATGGCAGCAGGCCACAATAGACTCTCTTCTCTGAAATGGACTGTATATGGGAGAGGCAGAGTTCAACTGTCTTTAGACAACTACATCTTGGCAGCCCTCAAGTACACTGTGCAGATCTGCATGACAAAGTTCCTAATGGTTGCCACTGGCTGGACATCAATGGAATGATAGGTCTTCTTATTCACTAAGGTGGTTGGCTGACATTATAGTGCCCTAATGCCAATATAACTACATGAAAGCGGTTAGTGGTCACTGCAGCAAATCTGCTTGAAGCAGCAATGAGGTACAGACTGATATGCAGCTAATAACCCTGGTAAAGAGGTCTGAAAAGATTCAGTAATGAAAAAATGTAAGGGCTGCAGTGACTAGCAGTGTGTCAATCAATCAAATAGGCAGTAGGTTACAGCCCTGCAACAGGTTGCCTTAAAAAAACAAAGATACAACTTCTTACTGTATTTCTTGGCTCAGTAACATTACTCTTAGCCTACTATGAGCAGCCCATTTCATCCATTTTCTTCAAGGGGACTTGATAGCACTTGCTAAGATAACTGTTGCTCCTCATCATTCCATTGTTTCTCAATCCATGACAGAAAGTAACAATAACTTCATAAATGCAGATAGAGCTTATGGTGTGTGGTAATGGCAGATAATTGTAGATAAAAGACAATACATATCCAAGAAAATTTATCAAATTAGAAAAAAAAACCTGTTTCAATAGATGCAGCTCAGAGTACTTTCATGGATACTTACAAAACTTCTGAAGCTAATGAAATGCATAGCAATTATAATTGCAAAGCAATATTGACTAAGAAACTCGGGCGAAAAAGAATATTAAACCATCAACATTAATCCCCATAGATAGTTGAATAAACGCACTGTGGTATATTTCAGATTCATTTTTGCTCTAAAACCATTGTTTGTCAAGGATGGATAGTCCTTACAGGGATGATACCAATCAAAAATATGGATTAGGAAACAGTGATTATGTGTTGCTGGGTAGGAATCCAAAAAGGATAATTGCATGTATTATGGTCTGAGTTAATGAGATTGAGATGCAAATAAAGTGTTTGGCAGCAACATGGCATAACAGAGCACATGACATTTTAAAAGATAAGGCCTCTATAGTAACCTGTCTACAAGAGGAAGTTTACAGACTTTCTTCATTTGCCCAGTGATACATCTAACATATTAAGGATATCCTTCCAACTGGGATCCAAATGGAGCATAAAGTTAATGGAAAGTTTAACCTCTGAAGTCTCGCAGACAACAATACCACAGCTTCCTAACAGTCAGATGATTACTGCAGACCAAGGACTGCTGCCTTGGACTTAAGTTCTAGAATTCTGTCTAAACCCGTCCAGGTCTCTTTCTTCGAGAAACTCACTCCTTAAAACCCCCGTCTTCTAATTAATTTTTAATCATCTGCCCTAATATCTCCTGGTGTGTGCCAACTTCTGTTCTATAATACTCTTGATGACAGCCTTGGTAAAATTACTACTCTTAAAATGTGATTTAAGTACAAATTAGAAAAGCTAACAATATTAAGGTTTATTGTGATGGGAATTGAAAACAAGAGTAGGGAGGCTGTGCTCAAGTTATACTGGGCATTGATGAAACCATATCTGGAGTATGGGATACAGTATGGGTCACTGCACTTAAGGATGTTAATGCATTGGAAACAGATCAGAGATGGTTTACTGGACTAATACCTGGATTGAGCAGACTGCCTTATGAGGAAAAGCTACACATGCCTGGCCTGTATCCTCTGGAGTTTAGAAGAATCAGAGGTAACTTAATTGAAACATAAGATCCTGAGGGGACCTAACCAGGGGCATATTGAAAGCTTTCCTTTCATTTGAGAATCTAGAACTTGGGGCCATTGTTTAAAAACAAAGGGCTGCCCATTTAAAACAGAAATGAAGAAACACTTTCTCTCAGTGGGTTGAGAGACTTTAGAATTCCCTTTCTCAAAAGGCTATGAATGCAGAATTTAAGGCAGAGTTAGATAGGTTCTTGATTACAAAAGGGGATGAAAGATAATAGGGAATATGCATAGCTGGAGAATGGAGGTAAAAAAATATCAGAGATGATATTATTGAATGGGAGAGAGGATTGAAGGTCACAGTGGCCTTGTTTGCATAATCTATTGTTGTGCACAGTATGATTAAAATAGTCTCTAAAATAGTAGATTTTCAACTTGATATTCAAAGGAACCTATCAGCATCTTTAGCCATGCCTAAATCTATCAGAGAAATCCCACACCACCCTAAAGGATTTTCCTTGCTTAAAATATACTTCCTATAAATCAGAAAGCAGAAGACTCCAGATTCTGGAAATCTGAAACAAAAACAGAAAATACTGTAAATACTTAGAGCTGGTAGTACTTGTGGAGAAAGTGGGGTGAGCAGGAAGAGAAAAAAAATAAATTAAATGGCAAATGGTTGGACAGTGTAAGCTTGGAAGAAATGGTAATGGGACAATTAAAATAAAACAAAAAGACTACTCTAGAAGAGGTAATAAATCCAAAAAAAATCCAAATATTACTAACAGTTCCTGTCTACATATATGAGATTAATGAAGTAATGGGCCAGAAATCTAGATTTGAAATTGCTGAACTCAATATGGAACGTGAGAAGTGCAGGGAAAAAAAAAATGCTGTTTGTGTTGCTTACATTGAGCTTCAATGGATCAGTGCAGGGAATGAGGTCAAAGAGGTCAGAGTAAAAGTGAGTGGAGAATTTAAATGGATGCTGAAAGTTCATGTGCTCACAGATTTCATATCTTGCCCATGTGTACTTGCCCAAAAGCTTAGTGTACAAATGCACACATGAATTGTGCTAGAGATTAGTAGTCCCAAAATCCTCAGTTGCTTCTGTCTCAACCAATGTCAGCCAATCCTACACTTTAGAAAAAGGATATCGAGGCCTTAAAGAGGGTGCAATGCCAACTTACTAAAAATAAGCTTCAAGTATGAGGCAAGACTGAAGAAAGACAGTCCCACTGGGTGAGGGAAGGGGAGAGAGGACATGGCAATAGAGGATGTAACAAGTAAAGCCTAAACAAAGGAAAGGAGTGCGAGTGGGTTCACAATTTGAAGGTGTCGAACTCATTAAGTCTGGAGGTTGTAAAGTGCCTATTCTGTTCCTGCCTCTGGATCAGGAGACACAGGTTTAAGTCCCACCTGTTCCAGGTGTGTACAATAACATCTGAGCAGATTGATTAGAAAATAGCTAGAAGTTCAATCTTTATTTGAATGCAGAAGTTATGTTGCAGTTAGACAAAACCCTGATTAGAGCCTATTTGGAGTACTGTGAGCAGATTTGGGCACCACACCTGAGGAAGAATATATTGACCTTGGAGTTAGTAAATGTAGGTTTATAAGAATGATTCTTGTACTTCAGGGGTTAGGTTATGAGGAGAGATTATACAGATAACAAAGGTTAGGCGAATTGGCCTTGCTAAATTGCTCGTTGTGTTAGATGCAGGGGTAAATGTAAGGGTATGGGTGGGTTGTGCTTCGGCGGGTCGGTATGGACTTGTTGGGCCGAAGGGCCTGTTTCCACACTAAGTAATCTAATTTAATCTTTTTTAAAAAAATTACTGTAGATATCTTAAACAGTAGATAAGAATGGGGGAGGTTTGGCAGATGATCAAAAGGTGTAGTAGTGTGACAAGAATAAGTAAGGAGAAACTGTTTCTCGTAGCAGTAGAGTCACTAATCAGAGGAAAAGTTTTCATTAATTGGCTGAAGGACCAGGAATAATGAGGAAAACATTTCTGCAGCAAGTTGTGTTCTGACATGCACTAGCTAAAAACATAGAATCAAATTCAATAACGAGAAAATGAATTAAAGTGGAAATGCCTCGAGACCCATTTTTTTGTTTCTTCTTCCATTTTGCTTTGATATTCGTTTTATCAGTTAATCATTCCTGACTTTCATTTCTCCCTTTCCTTCACTTGCTTAAAACCTATTAAATTTGCAAGTTTTTTTCTCCCCAATTCTCAAGGTCCACAAACCAGAAACACGCACATTTTCTCTGTACAGCTACTTGCAGGTATGACTATTTCCAGTATCTCCCTTTACTTTTTAAGTAAAAAGGCACAATGACTTGCCCCTTTAAGTCTGTCTCACCACTTAAAACAAACATGGCTGAATCATATCTCACTGTCTTTGCTCAATATTGCTTTTTCCTGATAAAAACATTTCAATCTCAATCTTGAAAATATCAATTGCCTATCATCCATAAGTTTTCAAGGGGATTGAATTAATTTTTTTTTAAAAAACAACAACTGTGAGCGGCATGGCGGCACAGTGGTTAGCACTGCTGTCTCACAGCACCAGGGTGCCAGGTTCGATTCCAGCCTCAGGCGACTGTCTGTGTGGAGTTTGCACATTCTCCCAGTGTCTGCGTGGGTTTCCTCCGGGTGCTCCGGTTTCCTCCCACAGTCCAAAAATGTGCAGGTTGGGTGAATTGGTCATGCTAAATTGCCTGTGGTGTTAGGGGAGGGGTAAGTGGGTCTGGGTGGATTGCTCGTTGGTGTGGACTTGTTGGGCCGAAGGGCCTGTTTTCACACTGTAATTAATCTAAATCTAAAAAAAAAATCAATCTAATCTAACAACCATATTTCAACTACACTCATTAAATAGGCAATTGAGTAGGAAAATTATTAGTAGCAAAGAATCATAGACAAAACAAGTTACAAAATAATGTTGCAGCAATTCAGCAATTACTTGTGATCATATTTACTGTAGAGATAATCCAGCGAGATCGATATAAATTTGAGGAATTAATTTTTCACCTAAAGAGTCCAATCCAAAATTAAGAGCAGTAGATGGTCAAAATATTGACGAGATAAAATACTCTGTGGTAACACTTAGCATTGTTAAATATAGCTTTCTATTACATTCCAATTCTGTCTTCACGCTTCTGCCCTATTGTTTTGTACTTCCTCAGAGGAAAGTTTTTTTTTTCTGCATCTATTCTTGTTCATATGCTTTTATCGTAGCTTTCTAAACCATGTAGAAGTAAATTAACTGATATTTCTGGTGAATCCGCTTGAACACCAAGTTTAACATATCTGTCTTCAGGATCACTACCCAAAACTGAATGTACCACTGTGACAAGGTATTACAAAGCAAAACATAATTCTGTCTTCACGTTGAATTTCAGTTCCTTTGAAATAAAAGTGTCAGCATTCCATTAACTTTGACTATTTTGTTGGAAATTTGTTTGATTTCCAAAACACTTTTGAAAAGATAAACTAAGTTGTGAGACATTAAACTAATAGATAATATAGATATAGCAGCTTGGTTATCAGATAAAGAATCAAGGAATACAATTGATGGATGTTGATTTGAGTTTAGGAAGGCTCAATCAGCTTATCACAGATCAATTTTGGTAGCAGTTTATTTTGTTCTTTGAGATGAAACATTGCTAGCATTACCCATGCTAAATGAGATAAATATTAAATAAATTAAGCTGGTATTACTGTATTATCCAGATGATGTAGTCAACTTCCTTTTTTTGCATACAGCTACCAATAGGAATGTGAATTTATCAAAAGTAGGGAATACTCAAAGCAAAATATCACCTCTACATACATTCATAACTGACTGCACAAGAACAACACCAGCTGCCTCAGAGGAGAGTGATGCTACATGTTAAGTCATTCTGAGAGAAAGTGAAGACTGAAGATGCTAGAGTTCAGAGTCGAAAAGTATGGTCTGGAAAACCACAGGTCAGACATCATCCGAGGAGCAAGGGAATTGACATTTCAGGGATAGCACTTCATCAGGAATGTGATGACGTTAATTCATACTACCTTACAGGGACAAGATCATAAATTCTGAGAACAATGCTAACTAAAGCCATATAGTCTTTAATTTATTCAATACATTAGCTATCTTATGCTCTTAGTTTTTCCACTTTAAGGTAATCCAAAATTATTTCAAATTTAATCACGGGATAATCTCAGTCAGTTTACGATTACAAGTAATTCATGCTAAATTACTGCAACATTAATGGCATGCATTTGTACATGTTATCCTGTCAATGATTCCTTACTTCTAATTATTTTCCTATTCAATATTTAAGTGCTGCTGTGATGTTCTTAAAGTTAATGAACAATTAAGTGTTCAAAATTTTACTCTCTGGTTTGGATAAATGGCCAAAAATGGATTAATTAACTTGACTCGTTGTTTGCAAAGATCCTGATGAGAGGTCGAAGTGCTCATATAGTTCCAATTGCTTAATGCAAGACAGGTTCACCAACCAACTCACAAGGGAGAAGCTGACTATTAAAGCCCAGTGGTTCTTTAAAATGAGGGCTTCAGCTGAATAGCTAAGTTAAAAGTATACATGGATGGGGGTTTGGCCAAGTGAACTGGAATTCCTTCAGTTGGTGCCTTTGGTTCCTGTCAAAGTACCGACTCTAATACTCTTTTGCATGTCTCAAGTTTTATTGAAGCATTCTGGACATGGTTTCAGAGATCAGGAAAACATTGTGTGTTACACAATCGTCACCACCGTTTCATTATTTTACAAAAAAAATCAAAGTTATACATTATGTACATGAATTAATGACAGTTAAGAATTGAAATAAAATGAAAGGGACAAAAACAAATAACTGGAAAAAGGTCAGGTCTGGCAGCATCTGTGGAGAAAAATCAGAGTTAATGTTTCGGGTCCGGTGACTCTTCCTCAGAACTATTGAAAGGACCGTTTCTATGAATTTCGTGCATCACACCGTACCTTATACTTTCAATTGCGGAAGAGACCTGTTGCTGAACAGTATCATAAAGAACGACTTTGTAACCTGCGCTTGCAAACAACATGGCCCAGCTCCGTCCAACGATTCCACTAGAAAATACAATATTTTGTAACAATGAATCTATCGCACACTCCAACAACAGGCCAAACGTTTTAAAGAAGGACCCGTACATCTCTTCTAATTTTAGACAAAACAATTACCTTCCCACGATTAAAATGCTGGCTTTTTTACAGTCACTCATGTTTGTTGTTCTGAAGTAAGACCAGAAGTTCCGACGCGAGGCCGCTGGAACCCGCCCCCGGGGTGGAGCCAAACTGTCAGCGTGTCGACCCATAGGCTGGACTCTCCATCATTGAAACAAGACACAGTAGGCTGTTAACAGAGTAAAGCAGTCACAGGGTCAGGAATACAAGCGAAATCCAAGAATGGTTGTTCACTTTCATCGGATATATGGTGACAAAAAGCACGAAGAGACGTAAGCGAAGTGCTAATATAATTCCAATGCTTAATGCAAGACAGGCTCACAAGCCAACTCACAAGGAGGAAGCTGACTAAACTTCGACCTCTCATCCGGATCTTTGCGAACAACCAGTCAAGTTAATTAATCCATTTTTGGCCGTTTATCCAAAACCGAGAATAAAATTTTGAACACACGTAATCTTTTTTTTGTCTCCAGATAGATGCAAATACTGTACGTAAAGTTTAAGCACTGTAGGAATGTGCATTGCCCAGCATTTTGTACAACCTCAGGACTGCCTGTATTACAGCCAACAACGCAAAAGACTTTTGACGAGTTGTCACTGCGATAAAGTAGGAAATTGAGCAATTTTCACAAACTAATATTTATAAAATCAGACAACCCACTTCAATAGGCAGCCAAACGTCCGAGTTTGTACCAGGCAGGTTTTTGACTAGTTATGTGATGGCCAAGGGTCACCGGACCCGAAACGTCAACTCTGATTTCTCTTTACAGATGCTGCCAGACCCCACGCTGAGCTTTTCCAGCAACTTCCGTTTTTGTTTCTGATTTACGGCATCCGCAGTTCATTCGGTTTTTTTTAAAATGGAAAACCAAGTTTCTTTTCAATACAGTTTTTTTTCCCCAACCACTCTCTCTCTCATATGGTGCTGAATATTCAAGCATTTGGCGTAATCACATATTACATGCGAAGCTACAAAACCAATTAGAGGATGTTTGTGCTTAATTAACTGCATATCGAGGTCATGGAAATTCTTTGATCAGTAGTCACAGACCTCGACGATTCCCCCTACAGCTACAGCACGGTTTCTATACAACCGCGTGGAACATTTTTGGTCTGTCAAAAAAAAACGGCAGGTCAAATCCAATCTAGTCAAAAATGGCATAAAAATAAAAGTTTCGGCTTCAAGATTAAAACAAGCTTTCCTATTTTTCAAACAGTGGAAGTAGAATCGGGCACAAAAAAAAACGATCAGATCTGCATCCTGCAAGATCCAGTCATGAAAGGTGATGGACAATTAAACGATTAAGAAAAGGAGGCTCCTCAAAGCCATATCTGCAATGATGGAGGAGGAATCCAGCTCAGTGCAAAAGGCTAAAGCACTTGCATTAAATTTCAGTCAGGAATGCTGAGTAGATAATCCATCTGATCCTTCAGTATCCAGGACCACAGATGCCAGTCTTCAACTAATTTGATTCACTGACAGGATTCCAGCAAAAGTAATGAAGATTTGTGCTCCTGAACTAGCCACACTCCTAGACAAGTTGTCTCAGTACAGTTACAACACAGTTTTCAATGTGGAAAATTGACCAGTTATGTCCAAGACACAAGTGCAGGACAAATCCAACATCACCTGATACCATTATATCAATCTGGCCTCAATCAGCAAAAAGTGACAAAAGGGTCATTAACTGTGCTAGCAAGTGATACTTGCAAAAGGAATACGCTGCTCATTGATGTGCAGATTGGGTTCCACTGGCTCCAAATGATATCATTATGATTTTGGTTAAAACATGGACAAAAGAGCAAAACTCCAGAGGCGAGGCATGAATGACAGACCTTGGCACCAAGAGAGCATTTGACTAAGCAGGACATCATGGGTCGCTAACAAAATTGAAGTTAATAGGAATTAAAGAGAAAAATTTGCACTGGTTGGAATAATGGTTTGTGCAAAAGTAAGATTGTTGTTGTTGTTGTTGTAGGTCAATCAACTCAGCCCCACTTCAGGACATCACTTCAGGAACTCCTTAAAATAGTGTCATAAGACCAAACATCTTCAGCTGCTTAATGACCTTTCCTTCATTATGGAGTCAGAAGTGGTGATATTTGCTGACGATTACACAAGGTTCAACCTTATTCACAATAATGAAGCGGTCCATGTTTATATGCAACATGACCTGGACAACATCCAGGCTAGGACTGATAAGAGTTTCATAACATTTGTGCCTCACAAACAACAGACATGATTATCTCTAAGCCATTGCCACTTAATATTCAATGATATTACCACTGCTGAATCCCCCACTATCTATGTCTTAGGGTTAACAAAGAATCTTGACTCAACATATAAATACCGAAAAAAAAAATGCTGGCGATCACAGCGGGTCAGGCAGCATCTAACGTTTCGAGTCCTGATGACTCTTCAGAGCTGACATGGAGTATGGTGGGGAGCAGCATTTATGTAATAGTTGGGGGGGGTAGGAAGTGGAGTGCTGAGGGAAAAAGGATATTGATACATTCTGATCATTTAATCTGAACTAAGAATGGCAGAACAATGGTGTGACTAACTGCCAGACTGGAAAAGAATAGACAGTCCCACTGGGGTGGGGGACGAGAGAGAGGACATGGTAACAGAGAATGTAACAAGTAAAGCTAAAAGATAGTAAAGGAATGGGAGTAGGTTCACAATTTGAAGGTGTTGAACTCAATATTAAGTCCAGAAGGTTGTACAATACCTAGTCTGAAGATGAGATGTTGTTAAGACAATAAGACCATAAGACATAGGAGTGGAAGTAAGGCCATTCGGCCCATCGAGTCCACTCTGCCATTCAATCATGGCTGATGGGCATTTCAACTCCACTTACCCGCATTCTCCCTGTAGCCCTCAATTCCTTGTTCCTCCAGTTTGCGCTGTAATTCACTGGAGCATTGCAGCATGCAGAGGATAGACAAGTGGGCATGTGAGCAGGACTCTGTTAAAATCACCGGCTTTGGGAAGGTCCGAGTCATGCTTGTGCATGGACAGGAGCTGTACTGCAAAGCACACCCAGTCAGTGTTTGGCTTCTCCAGCCATATAAATAAGGTGGCTACAGAAGTATTTAGAGACTGGGAATTTTGTGACAAGTAACTCACCTTCTGTCTTCTCAACACCTGTCAACCATCTACAAGGCACTTATCTGGATGGATGCAACTCCAACAACATTCAAGCTTAAAAACATCCAAGACAAACCAGCCCATTTGACTGGCACTCCATCCTCCACCTTCAACATTCACCCCTCTATCAGTGCACTACTGGCAGTGTGTGTACCATCCACAACATGCACTGCAGTAGCTCACCCAGGCTCCTGCAAAAGTAGAGTCATAGAGATGTACAGCATGGAAACAGACCTATCAGTCCAACACATCCATGCCAACCAGATATGCCAATCCAATCTAGTCACACCTGCCAGCACCTGGCCCATATCCCTTCCTATTCATATACCCATCCAAATGCCTCTAAAATGTTGCAATTGTACTAGCCTCCACCACTTCCTCTGGCAGCTCATTCCATACACGTACCACCCTCTGTGTGAAAACGTTGCCCCTTAGGTCTCTTTTATATCTTTCCCCTCTCACCCTGACCCCAGGGAAAAGACTTTGCCTATTTACCCTATCCATGCCCCTCATAATTTTGTAAACCTATAAGGTCACCCCTCAACCTCCGATGCTCCAGGGAAAACGCCCCAGCCTGTTCAGCCTCTCCCTATAGCTCAAATCCTCCAACCCTGGCAGAGCTATGAACCTGCACTCCAAGGTCTCTTTGTTCAGCAACACTCCCTAGGACCTTACCATTAAGTGAATAAGTCCTGCTAAGATTTGCTTTTCCAAAATGCAGCAACTCGCATTTATCCAAATTAAATTCCATCTGCCACTCTCAGCCCATTGGCCCATCTGATCAACATCCTGTTGTACTCGGAGGTAACCCTCTTCACTGACCACTACACCTTCAATTTTGGTGTCATCTGCAAACTTATTAACTGTACCTCTTATGTTCGCATCCAAATCACCGATCCTTGTGGCACTCCACTGGTCACAGGCGTCCAGTCTGAAAAACAACCCTCCACCACCACACTCCGTCTTCTACCTTTGAGCCAGTTCTGTATCCAAATGGCGAGTTCTCCCTGTATTCCATGAGAGCTAACCTTGCTCACCAGTCTCCCATGAGGAACTTTGTCGAATGCCTTACTGAAGTCCAAATCAATCACATCTACCGCTCTGCCCTCATCAATCCTCTTTGTTACTTCTTCAAAAAACTCAATCAAGTTTGAGAGACATGATTTCCCACACACAAAGCCACGTTGACTATCTCTAATCAGTTCTTGCCTTTCCAAATACATGTACCTCAGGATTCCCTCCAACAACTTGCCCACCACCGACGTCAGGCTCACTGGTCTATAGATCCCTGGCTCGTCCTTACCACCCTTCTTAAAAAGTCGCTTATAACTTTGCAATCTCTGCCATCTAGAAATCTAAGAGCAGCAGATGCACAGGAACTCTGACTCATGCAGGTTTCCCTTCAGTATCTTGACATGAAACTATATTGTTCCTTCAGTGTCATGGGTTAAAATCCTGGAAATGTCTTCAGTGCTATGGATGTCTCTATACCTTGGACCATTAACCTAAATTGAGGCTTCAAGGTGCCCATTGTGTCTGGAGTAGGGCTACTCTGCCTGGATCAGCGCAGGATGTGGGACCATAGGTCCCGGCCAAGAATAAGGACATATCTGTCTTGGCCCCTCCCCTTATACTCAGATTGCAGTCATTCAAAAAGTCAGCCAATCATCACTTTCTCCAGGGAAATTAGGGAGGAGGGTTAAATACTGTCTTAGCCAGAGCCTTATCCCATGTATGAGTATTGTAAAAACTTTTTCAATCATTCTCCTCCTTGTTGTTAGTAAAGTGATGGACATTATCAAATGACACTTGCATATGCTGTGACACAAGGGAAAGAACAACTATTCCTGACATTGATAAGGTAATTAACGTCAATAGAGATCATTGGGAAAATTCTTCAGTGGTTGAAGTTATGCCTGGAACAAAGTGAGACAGTTGTGCTCATTGAAAACCAATCTCCTCAGTACTAACTCATTGCTGCAGGTATTTCATTTTTCATTGCAATTACTTCATAAATGCAGTGCCTCTTTTTGCCGAAAGCCAGAGTTAACTTTACACTATTTAGATGTCTAATTAAATCACTAGTGATGAATAAAACTTGTTGATTGTAATAAAAACCAACCTGTTTCACTAATGGGAAGGAAAACTGCTAACTCTAACTGCATGTGATTCCAGACTCATAGCAATGTGATTGACATGAACCAGTTCTCTGAAAATGGCCAAGCAAGCCACAGATCTGCATCAGACCACTTAAATTACAGTTGCTCAAATAATGAAACAATGTCTTTGTATGAAGCAAATAGCACTTTTGTCAGTCAATACTTCAACAAGAGAGAGCATAACTATCTCCACTTCAATTGCCTTTGTCTTGAATTGCATCAAACTGGGGGATCACCATTGAACACTAGACACTGAAGTAGAACAGCTGCATAGCCTGTGCCAATGCCATGCTGAAGGGTATACTATTGACAGGATGCACCTTGACAGTTTGCCAAATGTTCTTCAGCAGCACCTCCCAAACCCGTGTCTGCCACCAACCAGAAACATTTCTTCTAAGTGCACCTGGCAAATCACACAGCATTCCTTCATTGTTGCCACATCAAAATTCTGTAAGTCCTTACCAAACACCATTGTCGAAATAAGGCAGAAAGGCCATACACCCCTTCTTTGCAGTTCCTGGAAATGAGAACTAAATGACAGCATTTCCAGTGATGCCCCATATCTAAAGGCAGTGTTTTCCAAACTTTTTCCCATTGACCCCATACTGAGGCTTGCAAATGGAAAGAACTGGAAGAGAGAGTTTCTGTTCAAGCAGGAGTACACGTACTGTAATTTGGCTGCATTGGAGTTCTTGGCATGTGAAGAAAATTAACCAGATGTGTTACAGCATAAGCAAGTTTGTACAATTTTAATTTAAAAATGAAAAATCAAAGTGATATTTGGATTTTGATCAGAATAACCAGACTATCATATGATGTTCTCCCAAACAATCATTTCTCAAGCCCAACTCCACAAAATCCTAGCTTATATATGCATTCTATCCCTTGAGATCCAGCCTAAAGTGACTGTTAAACTTTCAAATTAAAGTGGTATGGATTTAATTTGGAAGAGTTCCATGCAAAAGCACAGTTATGAATAAGTGAGTGTTAGAACATCCAGAAGAATTTATGGGCAGGGTGCATTTCATTGTTCGTCAACCACCAGTAGCCCGATTGGGCAGGTGGGTGTATTGGGAGTCAGGGATTAAAGGGGCAGGGAGAGGTAACAGGGCGTCCTGGGTGGATTCCCGATTGCTGGAATGAGGTGGTGTGGATCAGATAGTAGTTCTAGTGAAGAACATTTGGTGATTTGGAACAGTCCAGTAGTGGTCCCATGTATGGGAAATAAACAAATCATGAAGTTTATTTTTCTTGTAGCTTAGGTCTGAAGGAAGCACTCCTGCTTCTCCTGCCCAGAAAGGAGTGCTGTAAAAGGAACGTAATTTGTGTTTGAGTTTTTTGATGTCCTTTAAAGCTACTATATTTCCCAAGGTCTGGGAAACCTAGACACTTGTGGTTTAAAAAGGGAATGACCATTAACATGAAGGCACACAATAATAAATATTGAAATGACCAACCCAGCTCCTGCAGACAACCTGGTCACTCAGCTTTATTAAAAATTAGAAATGGGCAGGCTTACATGAAGTTGTACTTTGTCAGAAAAAGAAGTTGCTGTTATAGAAAAAATTGTTTGAAAATTAGGTTTTTTACATTCCATGTCAGAGGACAAGAGTTCCTGCAACTTGATGTGTAGACTTTTCACCTAAAGACAGTGCTGGATAGTTCAGTCTTGAGGGATAATTTGAAAAAAAAAGTAAAATACATGATAAACTGTAAGGGGCAGCTGAAGATGGTAGGACTAAATGTCTGCTTTGATCTGCAGACATTCAGAAACTGCAAAGAGGATGTCCCTAAACAACAATGTGGAAGTGTCAGTGTTGTACTGGGGTGAACAAAGTCAGAAGTCACATGACACCAGGTTATAGTCCAACAGGTTTATTTGAAATCACAAGCTTTCAGAGTACTGCTCCTTCATCACTTGGAGGAGTAGTGCTCCAAAGGATAGGTGATTTCAAATAAATCTGTTGAACTATGACCTGGTTGAAACTTTATTGCTGGAACAGCACAGCAGGTCAGGCAGCATCCAGGGAACAGGAGATGGAACAGCACAGCAGGTCAGGCAGCATCCAGGGAACAGGAGATTCGACGATTCGACGTTCCTGAAGAAGGGCCTGTGCCCGAAACGTCGAATCTCCTGTTCCCTGGATGCTGCCTGACCTGCTGTGCTGTTCCAGCAATAAAGTTTCAACTTTGATCTCCAGCATCTGCAGTCCTCACTTTCTCCTCAACTATGACCTGGTGTCATGTAAGTTCAGACTTTCTCCAAAACAATATTATGGTTTAATGACATTAGGAATTACTCAGAAAGCAAAGCAAGTAGCCAAAACAAAGAGAATGGTTGAAACAAGAAATTCTAAAGTCAGGAGAATAGACAACCTTTGTTTCAGGCATGATTGGGAGCCTGAAACAGTATTTCTTTATCTTGTGTTAGGGTGAAGGCTATTTTGGAATTGTGAGAAAGTAGTCAAAATTCATGTTTATTGAAACCAGAGAGTCATGGAAATTATGAGCATAGCAACAGGTCCCTTGGTTCAATATGTAGAAAGTGAGGACTGCTAATGCTGGAGAGTCAGAGTCAAAAAGCATGGCGCTGGAAAAGCACAGCAGAGTCTATGTTAGTGTTTTGCCCTCAACAAGTCCCTCCTACCACCTGACTTCATGTTACCCTAAAACACTTTTCATTTACTTGTTCCTCATGTAATTACCTCTAAATAAGAACTAGAATTGGATGTAGGCCAATAGAGTCAGAGTCATAGAGATGTACAGCATTGAAACAGATCCTTTGGTCCAACTTGTCCATGCCAACTAGATATCCCAACCCAATCTAGTCCTACTTGCCAGCACCTGGACCAAATCCATCTAAACCCTTCCTATTCATATACCCATCCAGATGCCTTTTAAATGTTGCTATTGTACAAGCCTCCACCACTTCCTCTGACAGCTCATTCAATACACGTACCACCCTCTGAGTGAAAACGTCGCCTCTTATGTCTCTTTTACATATCTTTCCCCTCTCATCCTAAAACTATGCCCTCTAGTTCTGGACTCCCCATCCCAGGGAAAAGACTTTGTCTATTTATTGTATCTATGCCCATCATGATTTTATAAATCCCTGTAAGGTCACCCCTCAGCCTCCAACGCTCCAGGGAAAACAGCCCCGGCCTGTTAAGCCTCTCCCTATAGCTCAAATCCTCCAACCCTGGCAACATCCTTGTAAATCTTTTCTGAACCCTTTCAAGTTTCACAACATCTTTCCGATAGAAAGGAGACCAGAATTGCACACAATATTCCAACCAATGCAGCTGTACACAGCTGCAACATGACCTCCCAACTCCTGTATTCAATACTCTGACCAATAAAAGAAAGCATACCAAACGCCTTCTTCACTATCCTATCTACCTGTGACTCCACTTTCAAGGAGCTATGAACCTGCATTCCAAGGTCTCTTTGTTCAGCAACACTCCCAAGGATCTTACCATTAAGTGTATAAGTCCTGCTAAGATTTACTTTCCTAAAATGCAGCAACTCGCATTTATCTAAATTAAACTCCATCTGCCACTTCTCAGCCCATTGGCCCATCTGGTCAAGATCCTGTTGTAATCTGAGGTAACCTTCTTTGCTGTCCACTACACCTCCAATTT
>NC_057715.1:77054361-77079972 GCF_004010195.1 Chiloscyllium plagiosum
AGCCATGTTGACTATTCCTAATCAGTCCTTGCCCTACCAAGCACATGTATATCCTGTCCCTCAGGATTCCCTCCAACAACTTGCCCACTATCAGGCTCATTGGTCTATAGTTCCTGGCTTGTCCTTACCACCTTTCTTAAACAGTGGCACCCACGTTAGTCAACCTCCAGTCTTCCAGCACCTCAAAGTGGCTATACAAATATCTCAGTAAGAGGCCCAGCAATCACTTTAATGGTTTAAATGGAGAGGAATTTGTTAAGTGTGTACAGGAAACTTTTCTGATTCAGTATGTGGATGCAACTACTAGAGGAGGTGCAAAACTTGACCTACTCTTGGGAAATAAGGCAGAGCAGGTGACGGAGGTGTGAGTGGGGAGCATTTTGGGGCCAGTGACCATAATTCTATTAGTTTTAAAATTGTGATGGAAAAGGATAGACCAGATCTAAACGTTGAAGTTCTAAATTGGAGGAAGCCCAATTTTGACGGTATTAGGCAAGAACTTTCAAAAGCTGATTGGGCGCAGATGTTCGCAGGTAAAGGGACAGCTGGAAAATCAGCCCTTAAAAATTGCTCTGCCTGATATGATCATCTACTTTCAATTTTATCTTCCCCAAGTCACTCAATATTTCTTAAAACAAAGATGGTGAAACTCAGAAGGTCTGGCAGCATCTTTGGGGAGAAAAAGAATCACTGGACTCAAAACATTAACTCTTTTTTCCCAAAGATGCCACCAGATCTACTGTTTTGCCTGCAATTTCTGCTTGTTTCATATCTCCAGCATACACAAATCTGTGTTTTCTTAGATATTACTTGATATCAATATTATCCTTAAAGTTATTGATCAATGCACAACTTAGCTAAACCATCATGGGATAACCAGAATCAGTCCTACTATACTGAGAAAGGGATGTTTGAGAAGTTTACAGAGTCTGTGAAATTAAGTATTAGTTTTAAAAATGAGTTTCTTATTGTTTATGAGGCTCATAGACAAGTAACATCAAAAATATTTCCTTCTCCACAAGGACTACCAAACCTGCTGAGAATGTCCAGCATTTTCTGTGTTCTGATTCATGAATCAATAATTTAAAATAGTGGACAGATTAATGTGACTCAAATGGGACTCCAGGGAAGAGGGAGGGAATTTTGTTTCTGGGGAATGAGAGAAGATTACAGCAAAGGAATTTAATCTGGGTGAAGATGGCACCAGGATTCTCTTGTAGAGAGCAAATAGAACAGTTATCTATTAAATGTTAAATGTCACACAACACCAATTAAATTCCAACAGATATATTTGAAAGCACTAGCTTTTGGAGCTACGCTCCTTCATCAGGTGGTTGTAGAAGTTAAGATCATGCTCACAGAATTTATAGCCAAAGGAGTCCAGTATCATGGAGATGTGATACAGTAAACAAACTTAGATTAAAACTTTCATCTTTTATAATGGGATATGCTGGTTGAGAATGTGTTTAAAAGAAGTTCTGGGATTTACATATCAAAAACCAGAAACCAGCATTTTCTGGTTGATAGGTTGACGGGGGTTGGGGGAAATTGTGATAGGTTGGAGGGGAGGGTGGAGTGGATAAGTGGGAAGGAAGATGAAGCGGTAGCGCAGTTCATGAAGGCGGTGCTAAGTTGGATCCGAGACAAGGTTGGGGAGGGGGAATTAGGAAACTGGTGAAATCCACATGGATGCTATGCGTTGGAAGGTCCCTTTGGTGGAAGATGAGGCATTCTTCCTCCAGGCATTGGGTGGTTCAGGAGTGGTGATGGAGGAGGCCCAGGACCTGCATGTACTTGCTGGAGTGAGAGGGGAAGTTGAAGTGTTCAGCAACGGGGCGGTGGGGTTGGTTGGTGCAGGTGTCCAATCACTTAATTCCCACTATTACTCCGCCAAGAACATGCAGGTTTTGGGCCTCCTGCATCGCCACTCCCTAACCACCCGACACCTGGAGGAAGAAGGCCTCATCTTCCACCTGGGGACATTCCAACCCCAAGGCATCAATATGGATGTCACCAGTTTCCTAATTTCCCCTCCCCCCACCTTATCCCAGATCCAACCTTCCAACTCAACACTGTCCTCATGACCCGTTCCACCTGTCCATGGTCCCTTACCACCTATCCCCTCCAACCTATCACCTTTACCCCCAACTCCATCCACTTAGTGCACTGTCAGCTATCTTCTCCGCAGCCTCCCCATTTATCTCTCCACCCCCAGGCTCTCAGCCTCATTAAGGGCTTTTGCCTGAAACGTCGATTTTCCTGCTCCTCGGATGTTGTCTGATCTGCTGTACTTTTCCAGCACTACATTCGACTCTAATCTGCAGTCCTCACTTTCGCCTCGATTGTACAACAACTCGAGGATTCTTTATATGGTCGTGAAATCCACATTACAATAGGCAGCATTTCATCAAAATGTCAATTTCCACTCTCTACCATTTCTATCGTTATGCGGTTTGTTTATGATAACCAGATGCATGTTTATAGTACTCTAATTGCTAGCCGCTGCTTCTGGCCTTCAGCGGGCCATCACTTCGTTTACTAACCCGTCTCTCAGCAACAGAACACATGCCTGTAGCCAATCACACCTGTCCTCTCACCTCCATGAATGGGCAGGTTTTCTAGCCGGTCCAATCAGCTCGCTCGTTTCATTAGTCTGCTCACAGCGCTTTGAATTGTGGGAAGGAAGAAACCTGATTGTTTTGGGGGCGGGCTCGGCCGTTTGACTAAATTTGAACTTTTTGAATTTTATTGCAGTTTATTATTTTTGTTTCATTCGTCTCGGAGGAATTGGGCGATTTGAAAGGTATTTGTATAATCAGTAATTCATTCTCGATTAATTCAGTTTTACAGGCGGGGTTTCACACGGTAGGAGGTAGTGCGATTCTGATCGCAGCAGTTTCTCAACAACCTTTTTGTTTCTGAGGCAACTTCTCTCCTGAATTTTAAATATTCACGCAGTCACAACAAAAGTCAATTTTCTGCATAAAAGTGGTTGCACGATTAACCATTTGCAATTCTGTTTAATGCAAAATGTATTGCTGATGCCCAAACATGGTTATGTTGCAGTTAGTACTGTATATCGTTGTAGCGGTCAGTATATTGTCGCTGAGGTCTCGAGAATTGAACTGGGGTTTGTAAGTGGAAGTGGGATGAGATTATCCGACAGTTTTTTTTTAAACCATGTTTTGGGATCGCGAATGACTTGCTTTCACTCCAGTTCAGTGGGTTCTGCAATGTCTAGTGAGTCCATACGCGATCATAAAATATACCATATACAAGCCCTTCTGAAGGGGCAAGAAAATGAAGTATTGAGTTTTGTACACTCTGTGCAATGTCGCGACTGACCACCACTTCTCCCCCAACCCATATGCCCCCGATGAAGTCTATGTATTCGGTGTCTTCCCGAAAGAACCTCCCATCCCGATTCGTCACAAGGCAAGGGACGCTCAGGAATTAATTGGTGGCAACGCTTGATCTCTTCAGGGATGCTTTGAGAACAAGCTGAAGTGTTTCTACCGCGCTCCTGGACGTCTCCTACAGCGAGCAAGTTTTGAGTAATGGGTCAAAATAGTAGAACATCAGAAGATGTAGTAATCTTCAAATTAACGTTAGACAGCAATAAATAGAGGGATAGAACGAATGAATGCATGGTTGGAGAGATGGTGCAGGAGTGGAGATGTCAGGACAAATTGAGGAAACTGTATCCTATATAGGCTGTACGCATTACATCTAACGAGACCTGTGACCAATGTCTTCACGGGGTGTTTTGCAGGGGAACAGAAACCAGTATATAGCATGAGAATGAAGGAACAAGGTGTACAAGGGATTGGAGAGACAGATAGTATTAGGCTAAGAAATAGTACATTATTTGATCAAGATCAGGTAGAGTGGGGATACTATTGTATCTAAAATCACATTTGTAGTATGTGTATATAAATGTATGGAAGCAGGTAAATAAAGCTGGTGAGCAGATAGTATTTGGGGATAGAAACCTAGAAAACAGTTGTGGGAGTAGGCCATTTGGCTCTTTGAGCCTGCACCACCATTCAATATGATCATGGCTCCCATTCCCGCTTTCTCTCCATACCCCTTTGATCCCTTTAGCTGAAAGGGCCATGTCCAGCTCCCTCTTGAATATGTCTAATGAACTGGCCCTAACAGCCTCCTGTGGGAGAGAATTCCACAGGTTCACAACTCTCGAAGTGAAGAAATTCTTCCTTATTTCAGTCCTGAATGGCTTGCCCCTTATTCTTAGATTGTGACCCGAGTCCTGGACTTCTCCAACATCTGGAACATACTTCTTGTATTTAACCTATCCAGTCTCATCAGAATTTTAGATGAGATCCCCCCCCATTCTTGTAAATTCCAGTGAGTACAAGCCCAGTCGATCCAGTCTTTTTTTGTACATCTGTCCTGCCATCCTGGGAATCAGTCTGGTGAACCTTCGCTGAACTCCCTCAATAGCAAGAATGTCTTTCCTCAGACTAGGATGCTAAAACTGCACAAAATACTCAAGGTGTAGCCTCACCAAGGCCTTATATAACTGCAGCAAGACAACCTTACTCCGATACTCAAATCCTGTGGCAATGAAGGCCGACATGCCATTAGCTTTCCTCACTGCCTGCTCCACCTGCATGCCAATCTTCAGCAACTGTTCCACCATGACACCCAGGTCTCATTGCACCTCATCTTTTCTTAAACTGTCACTATTCAGATAACAATCTGCCTTTCTGTTTTTATCATCAAAGTGGATAACCTCACATTTATCCATATTATATTGCATTTGTAAGTATTTGCCCCCTCAGCCAGTCTGTCCAAGTTACCCTGCAGCCTCTTAACATCCTTCTCACAGCACGCTGCCACCCAGCTTAGTGTCTTCTGCAAATTTAGAGATATTGCATTCAATTCCTTCATCCAAATTGTTAATGTATATTTTGAACAACTGGGGTCCTAGCACTGAACCCTGCAGCATCCACTCGTCACTGCCTGCCACTCTGTAAAGGACCTATTTATTTCAACTCTCTGCTTCCTGTCTGCCAACCAGTTCTGTATCCATGAGCTTTAATTTTCCTTCCTAATCTCTTGTGTGGAACCTTGTTAAAAGCCTTTTCAAAGTCCAGGTATACAACATCTACTGATTCAATCTTGTCCACTTATTGGTCACATCGTCAAAAAATTCCAGAAGGTTTGTCAAGCATGATTTCTCTGTAGTGAATCCATACTGACTAGGACCAATTCTGTGACTGCTTTCCAAATGCTCAGTTATTACATCCTTAATAAATTGACTCCAGACCCGGTTCAAAAAAGGATAGGAGTCCTTTTTTAAAAAAAAATCCTGAATATAGTTGTTCAGAAAGGATGATGGTATTGATTAAGAACAGTATTATTGCTGAAGAAAGAGAGTTCAAGGTCAGAATGTATTTGCTTGTAGTTGAGAATTAATAGAGGTGTCATTATACTATAGGGTTCATTCTGTCAGCCACCAACTAGTTTCAAAGATAAAGGTAAAAAATTACATGGAAATGACATAGGTATGCAAAAGCTATGGAGTATGCTAATGGGGACTTTTACTATCCCAAACAATTAAAAAGTATTTAACATGAGGTTAAATCATGATAGTCCCACTCTTTGAGAGGTGGTTGTTTAACCAGAGAGTTTAACCAGGTTAAATGTTGCAAGTTCAGAAATGAAATGTAAGAAGAGTACAAGGCAAGAGACTAGCAGCTAACAAAAATGAGTCCAAAGGATTTGTATAGCTGTTGAAAGATCGTAAAGGAGGTGGTAAGAAGTGATTAGGAATCAAAAAGGGAATCATTGCATGTTGAGGTTCTAATTGCATACTTTACCAACATCTTTTCCTTAGTAAAGACAAGTAGAAAGTCATGGTGACAGAGGTGGCAATTGAAGTAAAGCATTGGTAAAGTTTACTGTAGTTAAAGTTGCCCGAGCTGAAAATGTGTTGCTGGAAAAGGGCTTATGCCCGAAACGTCGATTCTCCTGTTCCTTGGATGCTGCCTGACCTGTTGCGCTTTTCCAGCAACACATTTTCAGCTCTGATCTCCAGCATCTACAGCCCTCACTTTCTGTTAAAGTTGCCTGAGTCAACTACAATGCACTACAAGGCTTTTGGAGGAACTGTTTGGGACAAAATTAATAGTCACTTAGACAAATATGGACTAAGGAAAGACAGTACTAATTTGTCCAAGAATATTCATGCTAATTTATGTTTATTGATGAGGTGAAGGAGAGGATTGATGAAGGCAATGTGGTTGTCAGTGAATATGCACTTCTAAAAGTGGTTTGATTAAAGTGTCATGTAATATGTTTGCAAGTAAAATGGAAGCCCATTGAATGAAAAGGAACATTAACAGCTTGTCTCACCCTAAACCTATGCCTTCTAGTTCTGGACTCTTCGACCCCAGGGAAAAGACTTTGTCTATTTATCCTATTCATGCCCCTCATAATTTTGAAAACTTCTATAAAGTCACCCCTCAGCCTCCGATGCTCCAGGGAAAACAGCCCCAGCCTGTTCAGCCTCTCCAAGGGTCTGTTTCCATGCTGTACATCTCTATGACTCTATATGAAGTTAACTGAATGACAGGAAACAGTCGTGATAAACAGTTGTTTCTGTATTGGAGGAAGATGAACTGTGGTGTTCTCTAGGTATTGGGACTAGGACCACTTTTTCTTGAAAGTTATTTTAAATTTTAAAAAAATTGACTCAGACATGTTATGACAAGACCAGAGTGTACTGGACAGTTTCAAAATTGGCACATGACCCAAAACCTGGAAATAATGTGAACTGTCAAGATGATGGTGATAGACTTCAAGAGGTCCTCAGGATTATGTCCTGAGGCCAACCATCTTCAGATGCTTCAATGATCTTCCCTTCATCATAAAGGTCACGTGTGCAGCTGTTCATCGATGACTGTATGATGTTCTGCAATGTTCGTAATTCTTAAGATTTTAAAGCAGTTAGTATGCATGTGCAGCTAAACGGAATATAACATTTTGCATCATAGTGAGAAAATGTAACCATCTTCTCTTGACATTCAATGGTATTGCCATCACTGCCTCATTCTAAACCTGCTGAGGTTTACCACTGACCGAAAACTGATTGGGATGAGCCAGAAGAGCAGGCCAGACTTGGCATTCTCTGACAAGTACTTCACCTACTAACTCCTCAAAACCTGAGGGCTTTGGACAGTAGATAGAAAGAAACATTGGCAGAAGAATTGAAAATCAGGTGGATCATCAATTTAAAATGATTGGCTAAAGAACCAATGTTGATTATGTGGATGAGTTGATAAAGTGTGGTGCTGGAAAAAGCACAGCAGGTTAGGCAGTATCCAAGGAGCAAGAGAGTTGACGTTTCAGGCAAAACCCTTCTTCAGGACTGGGGAAGAGGGCTGAGAGTTAAGAGGGGGAGGGGGTGGGGCTCAGGGAAATATAGATCGAATGATCTTAGGTGGGCGAAGATCGGAGGTGATAGATCATTGAGAAATGTGGAGCAGATAGGTGGGAAGGAGGCTGGACAGGTAGGTCAGGTCAAGAGGGCAGATTTGAGTCGAAGGGTTGGATTTGGGATGGGGTTGGGGGAGGGCAGATTTGGAAACTGGTGAATTCAATATTTATGCTGTGTGGTTATAGGCTTCTAAGGCAGAAAATGAGGTGTTCCTCCTCCAGTTTGCAGGTGGCCTTGTGTTGGTGGTGAATGAGGCCCAAAGTGGATATGTCCTCTGGGGAGTGGGAGGCGGAGTTGAAATGGATGACCATAGGAAGGTGGGATTTGTTGATACGTACAGACCAGAGGTGTTCCCTGAACCTTTCCATGGGTTTGTGTTCGGTCTTTCTGATGTAGAGGAGAGCACCGGATGCAATAAATGAGGTTGGAGGATATACAAATAAATCTCTGCTGGATTTGGATGATCCTTTTGAGACCTTGGACTGAGGTGAGGAGGGAAGTGTGGGTATATGTTTTGCACTTCTTATGAAGATAGACCATTTTCTTCTGAAGTGAGAGATTAGGATCTGAAATGCAATGCTATAAGACTATGGTGTTGAAGGAAGATACAATCAAAGCTTTCTGGAGGGAATTGGATGTAGCCCTGAAGACAGAAAAATTTCAAGGCTGTGAGAGAATATTGGAGAAGTTGATTGGCTCTTGTGTTTGATGTATTGTTGTCACACGTTCTGAGATACATGAAAAGTATTGTTTTGTGTGCTATATAGGCAGATTGTAACGTATAAAATGCATTAGTGTAGAAGAACAGAGTGCAGGAATATAGTCATGATTTGGAGGTGCTGGTATTGGACAAGGGTGTACAAAGTTAAAAATCACACAACAGTAGGTAATAGTCCAGCAGGTTTATTTGGAAGCACTAGCTTTCGGAGTGTTGCTTCTTCATCAGATGGTTGTGGAGTATAAGGTTGTAAGACACAGAATTTATCGCAAAGGTTTACAGTGTGATGCAACTGAAATGATATGTTGAAAAAGACTTGGATTGTTTGTTACATTTGGTACCCATGGGGATGGCCTCAACTGGGACCTTGGGTTAATGTCAAACTAAGATGGCCCCACTGCACTTCTCTGCCTCTCTGTCTCTGCCTCTCTGTCTCTGCCTCTGCTTCTGCCTCTCTGTCTCTGTCTCACACGCACACACTCCTACCGACCCATACACTCATGCAGACCCTCTCTCATACACTCACACATGCACACACTCTCACAGACTTATACACCTTTACACTCGTGCGCACACACACACCATACTCTGACAGACACTCATACCCTCCCCCCCCCCCCCAACCATGTGCGCGGACACATGTTTGTGGGATGAATTTGTACTTGCAGAATTACGTTTTATTTTGCTCAAAAACTGCATGATTCCATGTAAGATTCTGTAAGTCCTTTTTTTAGAAATACAATCAGTCTGAACATTGGGGCACAAAAAGCCTCACACAGGGCACCTCACACCTTCAATGCATTAACTGAACTGACATGTCACCTATTGTTAAAGTTCTCTTGAGAATGTACCTTTTTAAAAAAAGTTCTGGGACTTACACATGAAAGAACTGAAACCAGCATGGTCATTCTAAAAGATGAGAGACTTAACAAACAATCCAGGTATTTTTCAATATATAATTTCAGTTGCATCACACTGTGCACTATTGCTATAAATTCTGTGTCTTACGATCTTATACTCCACAACCACTTGATGAAAGAGCGGTACGCCAAAAGCTAGTGCTTCCAAATAAGCCTGTTGGACTATAACCTGGTGTTGTGTGAGTTTTAACCAGGAATATAGTGTTACAGCTGCAGAGAAGGCGCAGAGAGAGAGATCTGAAGCAACATTTGAAGTCCAAAATCTGATAACAGAAGGTAAGAAACTGTTCTTGAATCTGTTTGTATATGTATTCAAACTTGTATATCTTCTGCCCAACAGAAAAGGGTGGAAGAGAGTGTAACTGGGTGGGATGGGTCTTTGATTATTTTGGTTGTATTTCTGAGTCAGCAGGAAATATAGAAGGAGTCAATGGATGGAAAGCTGGTTTGCATGATGGACTGGGCTGAGTTTACGGCTCTCTGTAGTTTGTTGTAGTCGTGGGAAGAGTAGTTGCCATACCATCCAGATGGGATGCTTTCTACAGTGCATCAACAAAAATAAGGAAGAGAACTTGTGGACATGCCAAATTTCCTTAGCCTCCTGAGAAAATAGAGATGTTGTTATGCTTTCTTGATCATTGCCTTGTCATGAGTCGACCATGACAGATTGTTGGTGATTATCAGTCCCAGGAACTTGATGCTTTTGACCATCTCTCCCTGACCACCATTGATGCAGACAGGGGCATGCCCCCCACTCTACTTTCTGAAGTCAATGATCAGATGTTTTGCTGATACTGGTAGAGAGATTGTTGACTTTACACCATGCTGCTATCTCTTTCCTGTATTCTGTCCTGTCATTGTTTGAGGTCCTACAATTGTGTTGTCATCAGCAAACTTGGAAATGGAGTTGAGGCAGAGTTTGGCCTCACAGTTGTGTGAGTGTAAAAAGTATAGTATCGGGCAGAACATGCAGTCTTGCAGGGCTGGTGTTGAGGATTATGGTGGAGGAAGTGTTGTCGCCATTCTTACTGATTGCGGTCAATGGGTCAGGAAGTCAAAGATCCAGTTACAGAGTGGGAAGCCAAGACCTAGGTCTCTAAATTTAGAGATGAGTTTCTTTGGAATTATGGTATTGAAAGCAGAGCATAGTCAGTAAACCTGATGTAGACATCCTTGTTATCCAGATGTTCCAGGGATAAATATAGAACCGGTAGGCAAATTGCAAAGGGTCAAGGCTATTTGGTAGGCTGGAGTTGATGTGAACCATGACTAACCTCTTGAAGAACTTCATAATTTTGGATGTCAGAGCCACTGGATGGTAGTCATTGATGCAAGCTGCATGATTAAAGAGAAGACCTTTTAGAATGGAAATAAGGAGAAACTTCTTCAGCCAGAGAGTGGTGAATCTATGGAATTCATTGCCACAGAAGGCTGAGGAGGTCAGGTCATCTAATATATTTAAGATTGAGATAGTTAGGTTCTTGAGTATCAAGCAGATCAAGGGTTACGGGGAGAAATTGGGAGGTTGGGGTTGAGAACCTTATCAGCCATGATTGAATGGTAGAGTAGACTCGATGTGATGAATAGCTTAATTTCTACTCCTATGTCTTATGTTCTTACTTTTCTTTGCCACTGATATGATAGTGGTCTACTTGAAGGAGGTGGGGACTTCAGATCGTAGTAAGGAGAGGGGAAGAATGTCTATGAATACTCCCATTAACTGGTCTGCACAGGATCTGAGTGCATGGCAGGGATTCCATTCGGGGTCAGTCACTTCCTTTGGGTTCACTCTCAAGAAGGCCAGACTAATGTCTGCGTTGGTGACCATGGGTGCAATTGCATCCAAGGCTGTTGGGATTGTTGACATTGTGTCACTGACGTTTTGTTGCAAGTGAGCATAAAATGCATTCGGCTCACTGGGTAGGAATGTACTGTTGCCCGCTATTCTGTTCAACTTCGCGTTGCAGCCTATTAAGTTGTGTAAGCTTTGCCACAAATGATGGGTGTCTGTATGGTTGGTCTGGGTCTCAGCTTAGTTTTGCATTGCTGCTTGGAGTCTCTTATGGCCTTACAGAGGTCATGTCTGGATTTCCAGTATAGATTGCCCGACTTGAATGCCTCTGACCTGGACTTCAGCAGGGAGTGGATTTCTCGATACATCTATGGTTTCCAGTTTGGAAATGCTTGGATTAACTTCTTTGGCATGCTGTCTTCTACACGCTTACTAATGAAGTCTATAACTGTTGTAATCATCCTGCCATTAAGGTTGTTAAATTTCTTGAATTGACAGACTGCCAATGAGACTGATAATGATATCAGTTCTCACTCTCTTTCCATTACTAATAAGCTGAACAGAACATGGTCACAGAGACAGAATGCCAGCTACTTGGCAATTTGGACTTGTAGCCAAGTGGCAGATTCTGGTTCTCACACCCTGTATGCAGCAGATACCTTGGACTAAAGTGATCCTGCACTTGGTATTGATTAGTGACTCCAGACAGGAAGGCAAATCTCTCTACCCTGGATATTGTACAAATGGATTCAATATGGAGCCAATTTAAAATTTTGTGCAATATGAAGGCAATGAACAATTGGAAGACCAGCAAATACCCCACTGAGAACCCTTAATGGAGGAAGTGCATCAGTGGTTTCTTATGCATTATCCGAAGGACGAGTAAAGATTGCAGAACACCATTTAAAAAGAAAGTAAGACATTTTTAAAATGCTGCTCACAACTGAAGGAAGCTCCAAGGTACTTTACTGCTAGCAAAATGCATTTACAAGTGTACTTGCTGTTGTAGTATATGAAATGTGGCACTTCGTTTGCACAATCTCCTACTAACAGCAATGACCAAATCATTTGGTTTTGGATGAATTGAAGAATAAAGGATTGATGATTAGATTTGATTAATGTCCCTACAGTGTGGAAACAGGCCCTTCGGCCCAACAAGTCCACACCAACCCTACGAAGAGTAACCCACCCAGAACCATTTCCTCTGACTAATACACCTAACACTGTGGGTAATTTAGCATGGCTAATTCATCTGGCCTGCCCATCTTTGGATTGTGGGAGAAAACCGGAGTACCTAGAGGAAACCCACAAAGACACTGAGAGAATATGCAAACTCCACACAGACAGTCATCTGAGGCTGGAATCGAACCTGGATCCCTGGTGCTATGAGGCAGCAGTGCTAACCACCATGCTGCCCTGTCTTGGCCAGAACATTGGTTAACTTCCTTCCTTCTCTTCAAAATTATCTTGAGATTTCTTTTTACACTCACTGGAGAGATCAAACAGAGTCTCAATCTCACATTTCATTCAGAAGCAACAGTTCCTACAGTGCAATGCTCCCTCCTCAGTACTGTGCAATAGTGTTAATCTAGATTGTGTTTATATCTGAGGTGGAACTTGTGCCCATAATCTTTAGGCAAACAGAAATTACTGAATCATAGCTAACATTTAATAATAATGACATTTGGCAGTAATTGTAAATCTCAATACCCCTGACATTGATATTTTACACACACCATCTTTTTGAAAATAAAGCAGTATACTCACTGATTTACTATGAGTGCCATCACAGAGACCTCCTGACATTGTGCTTAAGAAAGTCTTGCTTATTTCAATCAATTCCTGTAAGTATTGCTTTGTGTTGTGTTTTGCTGGCAGCATCTCCAAAGTCTGCTTTCCAACGTATTATTAGCAATACAGCAGATGGTGTGCTAAGTATATGCCTGTAAAAATTTAAAAAATGAAAGAATCAGGAGTAAGAATAGGCAATTCAGCCTCTTGATCCCACTCCACCATTTGATATATTCATGGCTGATCTCACCTTGGCCTCAACACCACCTTCCTACCCAATCTTCATAAACCATCAACTCATTATTTAGTTTAAAACTGTCGGTCTATTGCCTCAAAAATTTACTCAATTGTCCCAGCGTCTACCATGCTCAAGGGAGGTGAACTCCTGTGGTGTAAAATTCCAAGCAGTGGAATGTGGTGAAACGGTTAAAAATTATGTCCCAATACATGTGTGAATCTAACCGGAATGGAGGTGTTGCTTAGTCCCGTGTGAATCTTATTACACACCTCCCCGTGTGAATCTTCTTATCTGTATGTAACCAGAATGGAATGTGTTTTTTAGCCTTGCTCTGCTGTTCACATGAATGTTTATATCTGGAAAAGAGTATATCAGCTGGAAAAGTCTCCAGTTCGGTGAGTCTGCTCCGGGGTTACGATTAACCGCCGAGCGTGGGTTGTTGGCAACCGCTCTACGAGAACTGACGGCTCCCAGTTCCGGTAACACGTAGAGTGAGTATAAACCAGACCCGTTGTAAGTACGAGACCTGGTTGTGGCGACGCTGCAGGGATAATTTAGGATATCTGGTTGGCATGGACAAATTGGACTGAAGGGTCTGGTTCCATGCTGTACATCTCTGTGACTCCATATGAATGTGCAAAACAAAATCAGAATGAGAAAAGAATTGCTTCCTTTTTTTAACTTAAGACTTTAAGAGAAAGTGTCCCACTAAAAACTGTCTGTGTTTGTTCCCACGTCCAGTTTGTCCTTCCTCCTTGGGACTTGTGTTCATTCTGTCCATTTTTAACTATTATTGCTTACACCCCCGTGCTTGGCAAGTTTTAAAACTGCTGTAAATCCGAAGCCAGTTCTGATAGTTTTCGGTATAACCACTCGACCAGTGATTTGTTCTCTTCCTCTTTATTCTCCTGGAGTGAGCCGTACTGTGAGGCCACATTTATTGTTGTGGTGTAAAATTCCAAGCAGTGGAATGTGGTGGAACGGTTAAAAATTATGTCCCAATACATGTGTGGATCATAATGTAACACATGTATTGGGCCAAGCAGTGGAATGTGGTGAAATGGTTAAAAATTATGTCCCAATACATGTGTGGATCATAATGTAACACATGTATTGGGCCAAGCAGTGGAATGTGGTGAAAGGGTTAAAATTATGTCCCAATACATGTGTGGATCATAATGTAACACATGTATTGGGCCAAGCAGTGGAATGTGGTGAAAGGGTTAAAATTATGTCCCAATACATGTGTGGATCATAATGTAACACATGTATTGGGCCAAGCAGTGGAATGTGGTGAAACGGTTAAAAATTATGTCCCAATGCATGTGTGAATCTAACCGGAATGGAGGTGTTGCTTAGTCCCGTGTGAATCTTCTTATCTGTATGTAACCAGAATGGAATGTGTTTTTTAGCCTTGCTCTGCTGTTCACATGAATGTTTATATCTGGAAAAGAGTATATCAGCTGGAAAAGTCTCCAGTTCGGTGAGTCTGCTCCGGGGTTACGTTTAACCGCCGAGCGTGGGTTGTTGGCAACCGCTCTACGAGAACTGACGGCTCCCAGTTCCAGTAACATGTAGAGTGAGTATAAGCCAGACCCGTTGGTTGTGGCGACGCTGCGGGGAATAAAATGCCCATATTCTAGCAGACTCGCCTCTTGGTCGTTTGTTCTGTGTCAGACTACTCTCCTACGAACCTGACCTTGAGAATTTTTTAAAACAACTCCCCAGATTCACAAACATTTGATAGATGCAGTTTCTCAACTGTTTGAAATGTGCTACTGTTGTATTAAAGATATGACCTCTCATTCTAGATTACCCTGCATGAGGAAACATCTTTTCTACATTTACTCTGTCGGTCCACTCTAACATCTTATATATCTTAATTATATCTCCTCATTTTTCTGAATTCCAAAGAATGGGCCTTAACTGCACAGTCTCTCTTTGTAAGACAAACTCTCTCATCTCATCTCTGAAATCAATGTAGTGAACCTGCTCTGAACTGCCTCCAATATATCTATTCCTCAAGTAAAGGAGTCAAAATTGTATGCAATGCTGTAGAGGTGGTCTCACTAATGCAACAACATTTCCCTACTTTTACACTATTTATTTCACAATAAATGTTAAAACTCTATTTGCCTTCCTTATTATCTGCATGCTAGTTCTCTGCATTCATGCATGCGGACACCCAGATCCCCCTGCTCCAAAGCATTCTGAAGTGTCCTTCTGTTTTGAGAGCAAGTTGCTCTATATTTCTCAGAAAGAAGTGGATAACTTCATGCTTATTCACTTTGAACATCATCAATCAATGTTTGGTATGTTCACCTAACCTATCCATTTGATTGATTGATTGTTTCTCTCTTCACTGAAACTTACTTTCCACCTGTTGTATAGTGACATCTGCAAATTTGGCTATCGTGTTTTCTGTCACCACAATCAAGTATTTGTAAACAATTGGAACACCGAACCCTGTGGCACCCTAGTAGAATTGTAGGGGTGGCACGGTGGCTCAGTGGTTAGCATTGCTGCCTCACAGTGCCAGGGACCCGGGTTCGATTCCAGCCTCAGACGACTGCCTGTGTGGAATGTTTGCACATTCTCCCCGTGTCTGCATGAGTCTCCTCCAGGTGCTCCAGTTTCCTCCCACAATTGAAAGATATGCAGGTTAGGTGAATTGGCATGCTAAATTGCCCATAGTGTTCAGGGATGTGTAGGTTAGGTGCATTAGTCAGGAGTAAATATCGGATAATAGGGTAGGGGAATGGGTCTGGGTGAGTTACTTTTCTGAGGGTTGGTGTGGAGTTGTTGGGCCGCAGGGCCTGTTTCCACACTGTAGGGATTCTATGATTCTATAACACCTATAGTGCAGTAGAGGCCATTTGAACAATTGAGTCTGCACAAACCCTCAGAAAAGCCTCGCACCCAGATCCATGCCTCCACCCTAACATTTACCATGATTAAACCAGCTGGCCTGCACAACCCTAGATAGGGGCAATTTAGCATGGCTAGTTCACCTAACCAGCACATGTTTGGACTGGGGGAGGAAATTGGAACACCTGGCAGAAACCCATGCAAACATGGGGAAAATGTGCAAACTCCAGATCCCTGGTACTGTGTGGCAGCAGTGGTAACCACTGTGCCACAATACCATCCCCAATTTATGGTGTGCCAAATAGAAAAAAAACATTTATCCCAATTCTGCTTTGTTGATAGCCAATTCTCTATCCTAGAGAATACATTACCCTGAAAGCCATGTGCTCTTGCTTTGTGTATTGCTTTTGTGCAGCACCTTATCAAAGGCCTTTTGGAAGTCCAGATACACTACATCTACAGGATCCCTATTATCTATATTGCTGGTTACATTTTCAAAGAAATGCTAGCAACTTAGTTAAACATGATTTACCCTTCATAAAGCCATGCTGAATCTGATGGATTGTACTTTGACTTTCCAATTGATCTGTTACCACTTTAATGGATTCTAACAATTTTCCAATGACATTAAACTAATTGATGTGTACTTTTTGAATAAGGGTTATATTAGCATTTTTCAATTTTACTGGAACTTTCCCACCTCCAGGAAATTTGGGAATATTATAAATAATGGCCTAATTTTTGAGGCTGTGAAGGAAGTAGCAGCAGAGATTGTGGATCCATCACACCCCGAGAACCTGTCTGCTTTCAGTCTTAATGTTTGCTCAATATCTTTTCCCGAGTGGTAGTGATTGTTCTAAGTTCTTCCCTTTCTATAATCTCTGCATTACCTGTTATTATCGGAATGGTACTAGTGTCCTCCATGAAAACTGAAGTAAAATATTGATTCAGTTGAAGTGTTGAAATTAAGTTATTCTATGTTCCATTGAACACAGTTAGTGTTGTGCTGTTGTAGTGTTAAACTTATGTGAATCATATGCAGTGATACCCAGGTCCCTCTGAATGCCAACATTTTCCAGTAATTCAAATTTAAAAATATTCTGCTTTTCTATTTTTCCTATGTGAGTGGTAAACATCACATTTCTCTGATATTCCATCTACCACTCATCCATTAAAACCTAAAAAGTCAAGCCTAAATTTAATTCATTATTTCTCCAAATTTGCAATGGAATTTTTAAGTACTGAGGCTAGCCCATAATCAAAGTAGGATGAACATTCTTGATATTTTCATTTTAAAAGTTTGTAATAACAAACTTGTGTGGCATAATGCTAATTTTTACTATAGTTACATTGCTTACGCAGATTGGAATTATGGAGCATGTGCATTTGACAGCATTAGAAGAGGAGGACCTATACTCAGGATATAATGACTACAACCCAACTTATGACACAGAGGTATGTGCTTGAAATGGTTCCTTTATCAATGTAAATTTATATACTCTGCAAACATCCAAAGTAGGAGTTGCAGTATACAATTTGGCCCTCTAGCCTGCTTCACATTCAATAATATCATGACTGAACTGTTTGTGTTTTGAATTCTACATTCTCATCTATCCCAATAACCCTTGATTCTCCTGACTAACAAGAATCTATCTCAGTCATAAAAATATTCAGTGACCAGCCTTCAGCTGAGACAGAACTCCAAACTTGAACAACCCTCAGAAAATTCTCCTAATCTGACCTGAAAGTGGAGGTCTTAATTCTGGACTGACCCATAGGAAGAAATATTCTTTCCGTTTCTGCTTTGTTAAAAACCGTTCAGGATCTGATATTTCAATTAAGTCATCCCTCACTCTTCTGAGCTCCAGTGAAAACCAGTCTATCTTGACTAACCTGTCATAACAAGACAGCACACTCAGTCCAGGTATTACCATGCTAAACTCTTCTGAATTGCCTCCAGTGTATTTATATCATTCCTTAAATAAGGAAATCAAAAATGCATACAGAATTTGAGATGCTGAAGCATAATTGTAAGTTTTAGGGCCCTTGTAACTTTAACTCAAATCCCAAGATTAAAATTTGTTCATATGAGGCTTTAATCAATAAGACAACAGGAGATAATCTATTGAAGTGACTCAGGAAAATTTCCTTGAGTTGTTAATAACACTTCTAAGGCAACAACTTAGCAGGCGTTCTATGGCTCTTGTTCCTGAGTTCAGCTTAGGGCGTAGTTGAACATCTGGTCATTTGGTCCCTTTCCACTTTTTTTTTTGCACAGTACATGAGCTCTGACCAGCCAGCTTAGACCGATCCCTAGAATTAGGAGACTCTCCTAATTCCCTTTTTTTTTCCTTTTCTTTCCCCTTCCCCAAACTATCACTGCACCCAAAGGGGCTCCAGTATCAGTGCATATATTTTCCCCACATCACCCGAGGCTGTGTTTGAATCTACAGTGACTCAGTAAAAAGAAATAATTGTGCAAGAACTTTATATTTTCCACCACCAGTGAAACACACATGTGGCTAGTGAATTGGTTCCTGTCCATTGCCTTAACACCATTCCCCTTTCAATCAAACAGTAGAATAACTTCAAATGCCTCACAAGCGCCTTGCTCACTGAACATTTTTGCTTATTAGCTCTCTTTTCAAGGCACACGGCACAGCATGATCAATTACACTATTATATTCAGATTAGTCTAAGCTAAGCAAGGCTTATTGCTAATTGGTTTAAGGGACACATGCTCAATCTCTGATTGCTACTAAAATGATTGACATTGATGTCACTTTCCACTATATCCTGACTGGTTCCTTAAGTTGTCAGTTATCTTTGGGTCCATCCACCTCATTAAATTTTCATAAAATAAGAGGATTGTTTGAAATGTTCTTCACCTCTGTTAAAGGAAAAAGGGATCCATTTGCAGTTAGGACTCAATGTTAGATATCCTTGATCTCATATCTCAATGTTTACTTAATTTGGAAATCAGACGTTTACTTAACATTGACCATTTGGTTCTGCTTTGGAGTAATTCAGTGTAATTAGTTTTGCTGTATTTGAATGCTTGTAAAAACATTTGTTGCCCTTTATCCTTTGCAGGCAAAATTAATACAAAAGATTAGAAAGCAAGTAGTACAGAAATGCTAATTGCAACAAATTGTCATTTAGCGTATGTTAAAAAATCTATAGGATTATACAATTGCACACTTGAATACACTTGTTGCAAAATTAACTGTAATACATACATTACACCTACTTAAAAAATTAAAACACACTAGTACAAGAACACAGCTGTAGTTAAGATTGCTTGATGAGGACTATTGAGCCAGGAGTACACTACGTCTGTCTTACTCAAAGTTTAAAATCTGGATCTCAGCTGCACATAAGCTAAACAGGCGTCCCTCAGATTTACAGCTTAAATCTAAAACCTTAGATTATTGTCGTCACTTTCACAATTTATGGTGCATTTCTTTGTCAATGAAGCAAGCAGAGTCACACTATTTTACAGTACCGGGATCTGCATTAGCTACATTTAAGTAAAATGATTTAACCTTTAGTCAATCAATGAATATACTTGTCTGATTGTAGATAAACTATGTCAATCATGAAATCTAAGTTTGTCTACAAATCTATGCAACATTTTAATCTCATTTTCAATTCCTCACATAGTAAAGGATAATATGCTTTTAGCTTTCTTGATTGTGTGCTGTCCTGCATTTTGTGACTTAATTATCAGAAAGCCAAAATCCTTATACACCTTGGAATTCTGTAGTTGTTCAGTAAGTATTTGTGTTAGATGTGGCGGATAAACTCTGCTTTTATTTATTGTAAGTAAAATGTCTGGTACTGGGTTGGAAGTACATTTTGCTATTATACTGTTACATATTGTTAAAAAGTAATGAAAATACAGTCAAATGTAGTTTAGCGATTTTAATAAATGTTTTAGGATAGGTGTTTCATTTGTATTAATAACTCTGCATTTTAGTTAAGATTGAAGAAGCATTGTTAGTGACAAGCACAAGAAGTGTACAAATATCAAGAAAGTTTTTGCATCCTTTTCAAAGTGTTTACTATAGCAATTTTTGTTGAAAAAAAAAGGCACATTTCATTGATGCTTTTCAGCTTACGCTCATCCTGACAATTCATATGGGAATTCCGAGTATAAGGGACAACTGGCATTAATACTGCATGAAAAGAGATTATCAAAATTTGGCAAGTGGACTCTGGTAGAGGCATTGCCATAGATAATGTCCCAGTTAATGATTGACAGTTAACTACCAGGCTTTGTTTAAGTTTAAACTAGGCATGTTGATTGATCAAGGCAATTCCCTGAGAAATGAAACCCTGAATTGCTGTCAGCTATTTTGTTGAGTTGAAACAGGCACATTTTGTGACGTGTTCTATATGTTTCTGCAAAGAACAAGCCCCAAAGTATTAACAATTTTTTTAAAATGTGACTTCCAGTACATACAAGTGCAGTGCACTGTGGATCTAACTTACTGACCATCCTAAATTGGTTGTCAGTGTAAATCTTTGATCAAATGCATTTTTTCCAGTAATACTCAAGCTTTCTACAACCAAACAAATATAATAATTTTTGTTATTAATGATCTATAATAATTTGTATTTAGAAGTTTCTTTCAAAATCTGCAACTTAATATGTAATAGAGAAAAACAATCATTGTATGCACTATTATGCACTGTGTACAAAATAAGCAGGCATGACTACCCATGTGTTTGAAAGAAATAAGTAACCTCTTTATATTGTATATAGGAACTAGAGAATGATGTTGCTTTTCAACAAGCTTTGAGGACTAGCCATGGAAGAAGACCACCAGTAAGTGAATTATGAGAATAATCATACTTGGGTAGAATCAATTAAATTATTTGATAAAGCGTAAACTCCTGTTAACCAGATCTTGCATGTCTTGGCTAGGCTTTACTGTGTCCAACGAGGCGGTTGACCTCTAAGTTTCTACTGGTCAAACACTGTATGAAGTTACATTAGTGCTGCCTATTTCTTTCCTTTCAAGATTACATTGTCATGTTCCACCATTTCCTCACATGACAATGGTTGACTTCAGTAATGTAGTTAGTCACTGGTACTATCCTGTGTTCCACAATTCTGTGACAATTATTCAGCTACCACATTAATATGCCTCCATATAGTTACTCAATGAGCGATTTAAAATAAAGTCATGACGCAGTTCTTTGTAATGGAAAGTCGAGTATAACTGATATGAATACATCTAGCATATTGCTGAAACAATTAAATACTTGATAAAGTAAAGCCTGCAATGTTCAGGAATGGGTCTATGCAAATCAGCATTTATGGTTCTTGACGGAAGTTATGGGATTTAGGAAAAAGATGCTCTTTTAGCTCTGTAAAACTTGTAGAACGTCTTTGAAGTCTAAGATTACCAAATATATTTTAACAACTATTTTGTAGATGACTGCAAAAATACCAAGTACTGGAGCAGGTGTACGTTCCTTTGGGAATATGGGGGTATGTACAACATTTTAAACAATACTGTGGAATAGTTTGCAGCCACTGAAAATAATTTAAATAATGCTGCATTTGCAGCATTAAAAATTACAGTTTGTGAAGTTCACTTTATCTGCAACATGTACAATATACTTGCAAAGATTGTCTTAAACTTAGTTGTTTTCTTTCTACATATCCACATCCCGTTACCTTGCCTTACTTGATTCACAATATCTTGAATAAGAAGTTTTCTGAGTAACTTATTCCTGAGTTCACACTTTCTATTGTAACCAGCTCTTCAAAGGTATGCATGAGTGAGTTGAGTTGACTTATCTTCCAATTTTCATACCCTCATACAGTTGAATGAGGGCTTCATTTTGTGAATAATCTTAATATAAACCTTGGTCTTAACCCATTTAATGATGCATCAAGTTGAATAATAGTTGTTGCCACAGTGGATGCTTTAATCAGCTGGTTGAGGTGTTATGACATGCTTCTGGAGAGGGTGGAATTTGAACTCAGGCCTTCTGGCTTAAAGGTAGGGACACTATCATTATGCCACAAGAGCCGCTATACATTTCCATCATATTCTTTGGAGCATTTATAAATCATTTTGTAGAATTTGACTTCCAAATTAAAGCAATCTAGAATGCAGGTAAAACAAAGAACTGCATTTGCTGAAGATCTGGAACAAAAACAGCAATTGCTGAAACTCAGCAGGTTTAGCAGCATCTGTAAGGGGGAGAAAACAGTTAACATTTCGAGTCTGGTACAGTTCTGATGAAGTGCCTATCAATTTACCAATTAAATAATATCGAGTCAAGCTGCAGGATTAACCACTTCGAGTCCATTGGGCCTCTTACGGTGCAATGTTAGCGTCCCTGGGTTGAAGTCGTACTTGCACCAAAGGTGTGTTATAACATCTCTTAACAGGTTGATTAGGAAAATATTTCACTTTGATTTCAATTTTGGATGATGGGCTTGTGTGGCTCATGGTCTTAGCACACCCTCCTTTCAAGTCTGAGACCTGGATGGAAGGCTCAGATTCTGCTGATGGATGAAATCGCTCTCTGCCTGTAAAGAATCTATTGAGAAATTATTTTAGCACTTTGTTCTTAGTATCTAGTAAGGTGACCCACATTTCTGAACAGCCCAAATTTCAACACAAATGGCAGTTTCATTCAGACTGAACATAAACAGACAGCTAGCTGGTTTAGGAGTTGGAAAAAACTCTTGGTGAGGAATATATATTTTTCTGAAGATACAAATAAATCACACAAGGAGTTATGTCCTGTTCTTCATCTCTATGTTCCTTTTTGAAAGTAAATAGTTATGAGTAAATAAGTTAAATATTCCAGTTATACTTCTTGCTTTAATGCATGCATAAAATTTTGTAAACAGTATTTTGCATGCCTACATTTGTGTTCATAGATTTCAGTTTTATATTAAATCCTGGTGAAATATAGGTAAGCATTTTTGTTTATGCAGTTACAAATGGTTCTTCCTCTGCATCACAACTTTTTTAATGTAAATGCTTCAGTGAGTATTGTCACCATTTACCTCATGAATTTACTAGCAAATCATAAGAATATGTATTACATGGAACATAACTCCTGCATCATCTCACTTTTCATGAATGTTGGTAGGAGTGGGTGATTTCTCATAGTTTTGCAAGAAGTAATGGAGATAACTTGCCATTTTATTTTCTCTACTGACCTTTGTTTTTGTTTCTCTCACTGTATCTTTTCGCCTGGTCCTTATTTCTCCTTTGCTTCTTTCTCTTTGAGATGAGCCACAACTACTTGTAATAAATCCTTGGGATTTACACTGCTACCTCTGTTCGTAGCCATAGGTTCCATCTCCCTTCCTGACTGCTATCTCAAGCTGTATCAGACTCTTCAAAACCCTATTGCCTTAATTGACCCTGAGCTTCGCTTTCGATCCCAATATCCTCATCCAATCAGACTGCCAACCTCCACATCAGTAATGTTGTCTGTTTCTATTTTTGACTCAATTTATCTGCTGATGAAACCCCCGTTTACACATTTTCTTCCCCGACTTAAGTATTTCATGTTTTCTGGCCAGTCTCCCATTTTCCATTCATCCTAAACTGGTCCGTTTTTGCTATCCATCACCCTAAGCTCTTTGATATACATTGATTCCCTCCATGCTGTATATCTCTATGACTCTATGATTCTGTAATTCTTATGTTCAGATTCCTCAGTGGTCTTTGCCTTCCTATCTCCAACATACACCAGCTCTGCAACTCTTCAATTTATACAAAATTATGAGGGGCATGGATAGGGTAAATAGGCAAAGTTTTTTCCCTGGGGTCGGGGAGTCCAGAACTAGAGGGCATAGGTTTAGGGAGAGAGGGGAAAGATATAAAAGAGACCTACGGGGCAACTTTTTCCACACAGAGAGTGGTACATGTATGGAATGTGTTGCCAGAGGAAGTGTTGGACGCTGGTACAATTGCAACATTTAAAAGGCATTTGGATGGGTATATGAATAGGAAGAGTTTGGAGGGATATGGGCCGGGTGCTGGCAGGTGGGACTAGATTGGATTGGGATATCTGGTCGGCATGGACGGGTTGGACTGAAGGGTCTATTTCCATGCTGTACATCTCTATGACTCTATGACTCTATCTGTATTGTTCCAATTCTGTACTCTAGTGCATATTTGACTTCCATTGACCCTCTTTTGGTGGTTGTGGCTACATAGCCATCTTGAAGGTGCTCATTACAACAGAGCTCTTTAGCCAAATATTTAGTCATATATCCTAAACTCTTTTCTGACTCAGTGTCCATTATGACCTGCTGGCATGGCCATGTCTGTGCCATAATGACTCTGTATAATAAATGCACGATTACACTTCTGTGAACTGGCTTGAGGAATTTCCATACAGAAAGTTGCTCCTCTATCTCTTCTCTTTTTCTTTCTTCATTTTTTATCTGCTATTAGATGGGAAATGATGCAAAGGTTTAGGGAAATCTAGGAAGAATCAGGAAAGAAAATCTGGCCACCTTTTTGTGTAACTTTCTGTTTTTTCCTTTTACAGATGTTAGAAGTCCACTAGGTTGATCCTTGGTATGGAGAGATTTTCATAGGAAGACAAGTTGAGTAGGGTGGACATGTACTCTTTGGAGGTTGGAAGAATGAGAGGAGATATTGAAACTTATACGTTTTTGGGGGATTCGCAGGGTAGATGCAGAAGGTCCTTTCCCTGAATGAACAGAAAGGACCAGAGAGTATAATCTCTGAATAATTATTTGCACATTTAAGACAGAAAATAGGAGGATTTTTGTCTCTTTCAGAATGAGCTGAATCTTCGGGATTCTTTCCAGCAGAAGGCTGTTCAGGCTGGGTTGTTAAGTGTAGAGGAACCTCAATTATCCGAAAAAGATGGGTGGGCAGTAATTCATTTGGATAATTGATTATTCGGTTAATTGATTTTACCGTAAATAAAGAAAGCCATACTGATCTAACGCTGTGCTGTACTGGAGAGTTTGTTTAAATCTAAAATTTTCATGAGTCTGCTATTTAAACAGACTAATCTTTGCATTCTGCAAATTGCAGATTAAACTGAGAAAGACTAAACCCTTACCATCACATAAATATATGAAATCCCAGCATTAAGCAATGTCCTGAACAGCTTCCACAATCACAAGAGCATTGTCAGTTTCCGCTGAACTCAGTGTCACGATAGAAAGACAGAAGCACTGCCTCGCGTATGCATTTACTTTCTCTGCCATTTTTTCATGAATGGCCTGGTTAAGGGACGGGAATAAAGCACTTACTTCTGCAAAGGACTGTGTAACTAACTCTCACATTTTAAAAAAATCAAGTCGCTGTTGTATGAAGTGCTTGTGTTTCTTTGTTTTTGCCAGCATTTTCACATGTTCTTCAGTACAGGTAATCCGAATTCACTTACCTTCTTGATGTAAGATTTTTTTTATATAGATATTTTTATTAGAAATTTAACATTTTTACAAGTTTACAAAAATAAACAAAACTCTCAGATATAAACATTGATATACAATTAGGTCAAATATACAATAGCCAAAATTTAACAAAAAAACAAAAAAAAAAACCCAAAAAAAGAAGAAAAAAAACAAACAAAACTCAACTATCTACTAATCTAACCTACAACTAACCAGAGTGTATATTTAAGTCTCTTACATGCTCGGGATGTGTTAGCATCAGATATAATAAAACACGTATTCGTGCGGGATTCCTCCCCCGAGGGGCCGCGGACCAGCCAGGTTTGTAATCTCAATTAAATAAAAGCCCTTGTTAGGATAGCCGAAATATCTGTATTTATGTAATACAAGAAGGG
>NC_057715.1:77086433-77123431 GCF_004010195.1 Chiloscyllium plagiosum
GGGCGCGGGCGCTGGTTCGAGCCGGGCCCATGTATTGCGACCCGGTGGGCCCATTCCACCCTTACCTGGCCTGATCCAGCTTGCAGATTTAAAAGCTGTGGCAGCCACTGCTCCAGGAATGCTGTAAGCTGGCCTTCCTCTTCCCGTTCGGGAAGGCCCAGCAAACGAATATTTTTTCGTCGATCTCGATTATCGAGGTCGTCAATATGATTTTCCAAGGTCTGAACTCGCTGCTCCAGAATCCGGACCTGATCCACGGCCGATTGAGCGGTAGTTTCGGAGGTCACGGCCTTTAACTCCGCCCCTCCGAATCGGCGCTCAATTTCTTGGATTTCTCGGTCGTGCTTCTGCAGCGCGGCCGAGAGCGAGTCCCAACGATTTCTGGATTCTGCAATAAAGGCATCGATCTTCGAATCCAGCTTGGAAATCATTTCTGCAAGGCTTGTCACTGTAGGTAAGTCCCCCGGGGCCGCTGTGGACGCCTCTGCTGCCGTTGGAGAGGGTGGGGGAGGGGTTCCTGCTTGCTGAGAGCTGCGGGCTCCCTTCCCTTTAGTCATTTTTACTTAGGATTAAATTGTTTAAACGTAATATTACACAACTAATTAAATTACACAACTATTATAAATGATTTGGTGAGCGTGGTAGGGGTGGGTGACCCACTGTACCCAAGTCTTGGGAGGAGCACTATAGACTCAGTCTTGCTGGGTCGCCGCCATCTTGAATCCCCCTGATGTAAGGTTTATATGGGACCTTGAGATCTTGTTTGGATAATCCAAAATTTGGATAATTTGTATTCAGATAATCGAAGTTCCTCTGTATATTCAAGGTGTGCTGGAGCTGTGGCTCTAAGATGTGTATTTTGTCCTGGTTTTGTTCAAGGGAGTAATTGAATGAGTGTACCAAGCAGTCTCTGTTAAAATAAATAGTTTGAGAGACCTTAGGGTTTTTTTAAAAGTTGGAACAATGGAGACAGGCTGGATGGGTGCAGCCTTCTCTCACACGCCAGGATTTCTAGGTTTTTTTCAGCTTTTAGATTCAATAGAAGCTACTGGAGCCTCTAAGAAGTTATTTCTTCCCCTGTCTCGGTTACAGCTAGAAGCTGGGGTTCCCTCTCTGTTGCTGAATTGCGTGTGAGACGACCTGTTTCTGAATTTGTCTTTTTGCCAAAGGGATGTTCATGTGATGTTACTTTATTGGAACAGTTAATTAGTAATAGTTACTATATCTATTATTCTGTTCAATTGTCCAGTAGAGTTAAATTATTCTGTTCTTTCTTTTGTTGTATTTTAACTATAGTGTTTGAATAAATTGTGTTTCGCTTAACGCCAAGGAGTTTAACCAAATCATTTTGCACAGAACCTGGCCTTTATCTTTGAAATAAGAAAATGTTAAGATCTAGACTACTTTCTTAATATATTTTGAGGGAATATGATCTGGTCCATGTCAAAGGCTTTCATATACATTTTTAAATTTTGAATTTTTATTAAGCAGCTGCCTTGGACATTCTCTTCAGCCGGATAACTAAACACAGTTACAAACTTTAAATATACTTTTTCATTATAGAACATAGAACATTACAGTGCAGCACAGGCCCTTCGACCCTCGATGTTGCACCGACCTGTGGAACCAATCTGAAGCCCATCTAACCTACACTATTCCATTCTCGTCCAGATGCCTATCCAATGATCATTTAAATGCCCTTAAAGTTGACGAGTCGACTACTGTTGCAGGCAGTGTATTCCATGCCCCTACTATTCTCTGAATAAGTAAACTACCTCTGACATCTCTAATGAAGACAGCCTCAAGTCCCTCAGCATTTCCTCGTAAGACCTTCCCTCCATACCAGACAACCTCCTAGTAAATCTCCTCTGAACTCTTTCCGAAGCTTCCACATCCTTCCTATAATGCAGTGACCAGAACTGTACTAAATACTCCAAATGTGGCCACATCAGAGTTTGTACAGCTGCAGCATGATTTCATGGTCCCGAAACTCAATCCCTCTGCCAATAAAAGCTAACACGCTATATGCCTTCTTAACCCGATCAACCTGGGTGGCAACTTTCAAGGATCTATGTTCCTGGACACTGAGATCTCTCTGCTCATCTACACTGCCAAGAATCTTATCATTAGCCCAGTACTCTGCATTCCTGTTACTCCTTCCAAAGTGAATCACCTCACATTTTTCCGCATTAAACTCCATTTGCCACCTCTCAGCCCAGCTCTGCAGCTTATTTATGTCTCTCTGTTACCTAGAACATCCTTCGTCACTATCCACAACTCTACCGACCTTAGTATCATCCGCAAATTTACTAACCCATCCTTCTATGCCCTCATCCAAGTTATTTATATAAATGACAAGCAACAGTGGACCCAAAACAGATCCTTGCGGTACCCCACTAGGAACTGAACTCCACGATTAACATTTCCCATCAACCACTACCCTCTGTCGTCTTTAGCTAGCCAATTTCTGATCCAAATGGCTAAATCACCCTCGATCCCATGCCTCCGTATTTTGTGCAATAGCCTACCATGGGGAACCTTACCAAATGCCTTACTGAAATCCATATGCACCACATCAACAGCTTTACCCTCATCAACCTGTTTGGTCACCTTCTCAAAGAACTCAATAAGGTTTGTGAGGCATGACCTACCCTTCACAAAACTGTGTTAACTATCCTTAATCAATTTATACTTTCTAGATGATTATAACTCCTCTGTCTTATAACCCTTTCCAACCCTTTGCCCACAACCGAAGTAAGGCTCACTGGTCTATAATTTCCAGGGTTGTCTCTACTCCCCTTCTTGAACATGTTCCCAACATTTGCTATCCCCCAGTCTTCTGGCACTATTCCTGTAGACAATGACAACATAAAGATCAAAGCCAAAGGCTCTGCAATCTCCTCCCTGGCTTCTCAGCGAGTCCTAGGATAAATTCCATCTGGCCCAGGGACTTATCTATTTTTACACTTTCTAGAATTGCTAACACCTCTTTGTGAACCTCAACTCTGTCTAGTCTAGTTGCCTGTATCTCAGTATTCTCCTCAATCACATTGTCTTTTTCTAGTGTGAATACTGATGAAAAGTATTCATTTAGTGCTTTCCCTACATCTTCTGACTCCACCCACAACTTCCCAGTACTATGCTTGATTGATTTTATTTTTGTCATTCTTTTATTCTTGAAATAGCTATAGAAAGTCTTTAGGGTTTTCCTTGATCCAATCCGCCAACGACTTCTCATATCCCCCCTGGTTCTTCTTAACTCTCTCTTTAGGTCTTTCCTGGTTAGCTTGTAACTCTCAAGCGCCCTAACTGAGCTATCACATCTCATCCTAATATAAACCGCCTTCTTCCTCTTGACAAGAGATTCAACTTCCTTAGTAAATCACAACTCCCGCACTCAAAAACTTCCTGCCCTTTTTTTCATTATGTTAAAAATGACATTTTCCACGTGAGTTGCCTTACCTGTAATGTTATCTTTTACATCTTTTGTGAACCTCGTCTTTTTTTGTCAGATGTTGCAGCTTTTCTTAAAAACCTAGCATTGGAACTCTTAGTTTTTATTTTAATTAGCCTGTTCGGATATATTATTAGCAATGTTTGAGAAGATTTTGTAGCTCAGATTGATGATAAGTATGTAAGTTAGCTCGCTGAGCTTGAAGGTTTGTTTTCAGACATTTCATCACCATACTCGGTAACATCAACAGTGAGAGTCTCCGGTGAAGCGCTGGTGGTATGTCCCGTCTCTCTATTTATAGGTCTTGGTTTCTTAAGGAGGTGATGTTATTTCCAGTTCTTTTTTCAAAGGAAGGTAGATGGGGTCTAAATTGATGTATTTATTGATGGAGTTCTGGTTAGAATGCCATGCCTCTAAGAATTCTTGTGCATGTCTTTGTTTCGCCTCTTCTAGGATGTGTGTGTTGTCCCGGTCAAAGTGATCAACTTCTTTGTCTGTATGTATAGAAACTAGTGATAGTGGGTCACATCATTTGGTGGCCAGTTGGTGTTCATGTATCCTGGTGGCAAGTTTCTTGCTAGTTTGTCCGATGTAGTGTTTTTTACAGTTCTTGCATAGTACCTTGTAAATGATATCACCAGCAAAACTAACGTCATTAACAAGATTACAAGCTCAGTGAGCTAACTTACATAATTATGATACATCTCTGGAGCAGGTGAAACTTGAACCCAGCCCCCAGGCTCAGTGTAGGAACGCTACTACTGTGGCACAATAGCCCTCTGCATTTGAGCAGGTTGGTTTTTGGAGATAAGTCAACTCAGTTCTAGGTCATCTTTGCTGCAGTTCCTTAGAGTATTTTCTAATCAATCTGTTCAGAAATGTTATTACAGACCTCTGAGACCTAAACCCAGGCCTCCTGGCAAAACAAACTACTATTGTTTTGCTTTAACTTTAATTTCTTAAAATATACCTTTACAGAACTGCACTGCACAATTTCTAGCTACATGCCCAGCTGATCTTTTTTCTGGGGTCTTGCCTTCAACAGTGTAGAGCAGTGGCCTGACAAAAGATTTTATTGTAGAAGACAGGAAAGAAATATTTGTTTTCTGTTTAGTACGCTCAACATTTTAAAAATAAAAAGAGAAAAGTAAAAAGAAATTAAGCTGATATTGTGTACTCAATGTGAAAAATTTATCAAAATTAATTTCTTAGTACTTCTGTTGTATAATATATTTTTATTTGCCGTTTACCTAAACAAATGTTTTCTAAATGTAGGCAAGAGTGCCTTTGGCCTCTTCAATGGGAAGGCCTGCCACTGGAGTTATTCAGGTAAGAAAGTAATCAAACTTTTAATTATCTACTGAGCACAGCATTTATAGATAATAATTATCATTCTCGTATTGGCAGGCTGTGATTAGAGGAGAGCTGCAAGGATCAGTATTTGGTCCACAGCTGCTAACAGTTTATAATAGTAATTTAGGTGTGGGGTCCAAATGTAATGCTACAAAGCTAAACAGACATATCTGTTGTAAGGAAGATGTAAATTGGCTTCGGGCAGTTTGGGCAGGCCTAGTGAATGGCCAAGAACATGGCAGACAGAATTTTATGTGAGATTATCTATATTGGTAGGAGGAAAGGATGTGCAGGGTAATTCTTAATTGTAAATGTGGAAAGTTCTGATGTACAAAAATACTTCTTCTTCATGTTAAATACAACTTAGAGGAAGCACAGAGAGTGACAATGGTGCAATTTATATTTTGGGTGGGGGATTTAAGTGTCCAGAGTCTACTAAGAGTAGGTTTGGAGCACCATTACTGACCGTGCTGGTTGGGTGCTAAAGGTTAATGTTGCTAGACTGGTCTGTGGTAGGAGATGAAGGAATCAACGTGAGAGGAAAAACATCCTCAACCTCATCCTCACCAATCTGCCTGCCACCCGTGACAGTATTGGTACGAGTAGCCACTGCACAGTCCTTGTGGAGACAAAGCCCCGTTTTCATGTTGAGAATATCCTCCATTGTGTTGTGTGGCAATATTACTGTGCTAAATACGACAGATCCTTTGATGTGCACCAAACGTTCCCCCCAGAAAAAGTCTAGAACCAAGGGCACAATTTAAAATAAGGGAGATGCCATTTAAGACCGAAATGAGGAGAATTATTTTTATTCAGAGCATTGTGAACCTTTTGAATTTATTACCACAGAAGGTTTGAATATTTGACAGTAGAATCCTTAGTGTGTGGAAGCAGGCCATTTACCTCACTGAGTCCACACCAATCCTCTGAAAAGCATCCCACCCAGACACACCCCTTTACCCTATCTCTGTATGTTTAAGGTAGAAATTGATTTTTAGGTTTCTGATTTCGAATGCTGTAAAGGGTTATGGAGGTGGTATAGGAAAAAGGCATTGAAGTTTTCGATCAGTCATGATTATTTTAAATGGCAGTGGAAGCTTTACAAGCTGAATGACCTGCTCCTGTTCCTGTGTTCTTAAATGACAGATTATTACTCAGTAATAATCTTTAAACTTGGTTAAGTTTAATGTTATTTTATAATGTCATTTTATTATATAATTTACTGTACTATTATCATCAAGCCAGGATTCAACGAAGAGTTTAGAGGAAAGTGACAGGAAGGACAACAGATAAAAGTAAAAATGAAATATCAACTTAGTTAAACTATAAGACAGGACTACGTATGTGTTAAACAGCATAAGCTGCAAGTGATTGACAGAACTAAGCAATCCCACAACCAGTGTATCAAATCCACGTTGTACAGCCCTGTCATTTCCAGATGTGAATGATGGTGACAACTAACAAATGAGAATGATCCATGAGAATCCCATCTGCAAAAACAACAAAGCATATGAGTGTGAAATAGAAGGCTTCAGGCAGATTTGCCAAATGGATGATTTGTCTTGGCGTCCTCATCAGACCGCACAAATACCGAACTTCTCCAACACTGGAGCAGTTGTATGCATGTTACAGAGTTTGGACAAGTTCAGCATTGGGCTAAAAAATGACAAGGAGTGTTTATGCTACACCAATGCCATTGAATGATCTTCTCCCACGCAAGACCTTTAAGCATCTCCTGTTGCAGTTCAATGCCAACACTGTCCTGGGCATGGGAGTGGGGTTGGGAATATGGGATTACTTGACCAGATTTAGATCGACTAATACATGAATCCTGGAGCTGCAAGTTGCCGTCAGTGCATCTTGTGAATCCATGACCTCAACCATTTAGGTCAAGGGCAACAGATGCATGGGAACATAACCATCTGCAACAGTTTCCTGCAATTTGCACAACATCTTGAATTGGAAATATATCACTGCACCTTAATTGTTGATGGGTTAAAATCTTGGAATTTCCCACATTACAGCAGTGTTGGAGTATCTACATGAGACTGCAGTGATTCATGAAAATGGCTTATCATCACCACCTCTAGTGCAGCTGGGCATGGACACAAAAAGCTTCCTTTGGCTGTGAAGCCCTTATCCCAAATCATTCTTTTAATTAATTACATAAGATTTCTTCACTATTAAAACAATTTGAAATTCCTTTTTCTAGTTAAGTTCCATGGAGCTTCTATCTTTGAATCATATCCCTTTCTTCATTTTCTATGCAGTATCTTCAGAAATTCTGAAGATATTCTGCACTCATACCTACAGGCATACTTACACTATTAGAAGCACAGCATTTTTATCATTATCGTTTGTTTAATATTATGCAGCCAATTCAACTTGTCGATATTCTCCCTGCATTTTTGTGTTCCACAGGTTTCTTGTATAACATTTATCAAGTGCATTCTGAAAATTATCATTGATTATTAAGTTGATTGTTATTTAATAAATTATAAATTGATTATCATCATTTTAACTATTTTAACTTGCTCCAATGGGTTTATGTAACAGAAGAATTTCAGGGAGTATGAATCCTACTCTGCAATTTATAAACTATTGATAGCTTAGCATTATGCTGTTCATTTGTTCAATTTGCATTAAGGCACATTTGTTCTGTGTTGATACAAAACTATTTTGGTTGTACAAATAAAGTTTTTAAAAATTGCCAATTTAAATTAAGTATCAGATTTTGATCTGATTCTGCGTCACAGTAGTTCCTGGACATCGTTACACACTTGAGTTTTTAATGGAAAAGTGAAAAGGCATTTCTGTACAAAATATTTCAACTTTGTTTCTGAATGGATACTCCTATTGTGTAGCTGGTAATGCTTACGAGTAGTCTCTGATTCTTAGGAATCTATTTTATGATGCCCTAATTTAAGCAATATTTTAAGGTTCATTATTATTTTGTCAGTGCCTTCATTTACATCTAAGTTATTTAAGTCCTCTCATTAAATGTATTTGTGATACAAAATGCTGAGAGTATTACAGATAGATAATGGCCATCTGTGTGAAGGAAATGTTAGAGGGCTGATTTCTGGTTTGTAGTCCCATTGTTAGGATCAGCATTATATTATATCTCACGTATTAAAAATTATCAATAGTTTCATGGTGGTATGCCTGCAGCAGGTGCTGTGAATTAAAGTATGTGGCTCAATCAAATCATATAAGACTTCATCTAATGTGACGTGACTCAGTACATTCTTACTGAGAAGATATTTAAAATGGATTATATATGGAAACAATTGTGCAATTTTCCTGTTTTGCATAGAATTTGTAGAAAATGATTTGTTTCTATTATCTTAGGAATATAGGAACAGGAATAGGCCATTTGCCCATTGAGCTTGCTCCGCCCTTCAACTGATCAAACATTTTTACCCATAACCGTATACATCATTGGTAATCAGAAATCTACCAATCTCTACCTTAAACTACTCAAATTCTGGGTTTTCACAGCCCTCTATAGTAGAGAATTCCAAAGGTTCACAACCCTCTAAGTAAAACAATTCTTGGACGTAAGTGTAGCTCCCTTTTGAAATTATGCCCCGGTTCTAGACTCCCCAACCAGGAAAAACCTCTTTCCTGCATCTAACTTAACAATCCTTTTAAGTATTTTGTAAGTTTCAATGAAATTATCTTTCATTCTTTGAAAATCTTGACTATATAGGTCCAATTTGCCTATCTCTCGTTGAACAGTTTCACCATCCTGGAAACAGGTCTGGTGAACCTCTGTTGCATTCCCCAGTGGCAATAATATCTTTCTTGAGTTAAAGAGATCAAAACTGCACACAGGACTCCATGTGCCGTCTTAAGTAAGCTCTTTTAAAGTTGAAAGAAAGCTTTGGTACTCCTGACTCAAATCCTCTTGTAATAAAGACTAACCTTCCATTAAGCTTCCCAGTAGCTTGCTACACCTGAATGTCAATCTTCAGTGACTTATCAACAAGGGCACCAAGGTCCTTTTGTACATTTACATTTTCTAACATCTTACCATTGAAGAAACACTCTGTACATCTGTTTCTTCTACCAAAGTAGATAACTTTACACTTTTTGACATTATGTTTGATCTGTCAAGTTCTTTCCCATTCATTAAGTCTGTCTGAATCTTCCTGAAGCCTTTTATATCTTCCTTACAATACACATTCCCATTTAGTTTCATATGAATAAAAAAATTGGAAATATTGTGGTTGGTCCCACATCCAGATCAATATATATTGTAAGCAGCTGGGGGCCACATACTGAACTTTGTGATACCCCGCTAAACATAGCCTGCTAATGTGAGAATAGTTTTTTTATTCCTACACTGTGTGGTGTAGGTGACAATTTGTGTGGCCTATCTCTGACACTGAAGGACAGCAATCAGTTTCTATATATTTTTCTTAGTACGTTTTTTATTGTTTCGCTCTGATATTCATATTTACATGTGGAGTAATTTTATGATTTTGCCTCTTTTCTACTTTGAAAACAAAGTATATGTAACAGCATTATTCTTCATCTTTTAAGGATGGAATTACTGTTGCTAGACCTATGACAGCAGTACGTGCAGCTGGCTATTCTTCTGCAGCTTACAGAGGTCTGTTTCATTTGAAATATTTTAGAGAAAAGATTATGGATCAGGGAGGGTTTTGGCTCTATATCAGCTTATTTGTGCAAAAAGAAAGTTGTCTTTTCATTTTACGCCGTTACTGGGGAGTCCATTTCATGTATTGATCACTGTTAGTGAAGAGCATCCTGATGTCAGTCCTAAATGTGCACTTTTCTATTTTAACTTGTACTCCCAAGTATCTTGTTTTCTCTAGTTAAAATCTTAGAGATTTATCTCAACTATGCTGTTTCCAATCCTGTCGATCTCAAGAAGAGGCTATAGGCTATTATAGATAAGATTACTTACAGTGTGGAAACAGGACCTTCGGCCCAACAAGTCCACACCGACCCTCCGAAGAGCAACCCACCCTGACCCATTCCCCTACATTTACCCCTTCACCTAACACTACGGGCAATTTAGGATGGCCAATTCACCTAACGTGCACATTTTTTTTGGACTGTCAGAGGAAACCGGAGCAAACCCACGCAGATACTGGGAGAATGTGCAAACTCCACACAGACAGTTGCCTGAGGCGGGAATTGAACCCGGGTTTCTGGCGCTGTGAGGCAGCAGTGCTAACCATTGTGCCACCGTGTATTGGATTTCTAAACCTGAATAATTGATAGAATTGCAAAACAGTAACCACACACTTCCTTGAGTTGTCCACTTGGTACTCTTTCTACCTCGCTCCATTCCACCACCTCCAATTCCAATTTAACAAGTACTGTGATTTTTGTTTCCCTTCTGATCAGTTTTGTTTTCATTCCCTTGTTTTAGACAAATCCCAATAGCTTTGAACTTAACTAATAGGTATTTTGCATACAAGATTCCTGACTGGATTCTGGAAGTATAGGGATGACACATTGTAGGGCTTCCTATGCTCTACTTAAAATATTAAAATGAACAGTCAGGATATTTAGCGCTGCTCCTTCTGTACATTGTGTGTTCATGTTGCGTATGATATTGATGGCATTATTTTACACGGGGCAGAGGTAATTTTATAGTAGAGTTTCTCATCCCTCTCTTGAGAAGATGTCTTGCCTCAGAGCTGCTGATCAATCTATTGTCGAACAACTCTGGAGCCTTAGCAGTTCCGTAACAGAATATGGCCACCATTGGGACCACTGGCAGATCCTAAGTCCCTTAACACATTGGAGATAACCTTGTGGCAGTGAGATAGGGATATGCCTGATGTCAAAAGGGAGCCATGAGGCAGGTGCCATTCCACTTCCCATTCGAGGCTCTTGCAGGATAACCTGTTGGGCTTTGGCCCCATTAATGGTCACTTAAAGGCCTCAATTGAAGAGAGGTAAGTAAGATGCCATTGGCCTCATCTCCCCTTCAGTTTAAAATTGAGGATAGGTCAGGTTGACAGGATCAACACACACACACACACACACACACACGGTATTGGAGGATATGATGGCACAGTGATACTGTCCCCAGACTCTCACTCCAGAGACCCAAACTTGAAAATATGCTCAAGACTCATCATGGAGGAATATAAAATCGGAACAAAATTATCCTTAGTGGAGTTAAATCTGTCATCCTTGGGAGTTAAATCTGCCATCCTTGTCTGTTTCCACATAATGGCCCCAGTTTGTGGCAAGGCCAGAATACTGGCATAGTCCTTCGAATGACAGACTTAATCAAGTGGAAGTGAGAATGCAGTGGAGTCCCTACCTGTCAAACTCCCCTCTGATTAAATACCTTCCACACCAAATTTGGGTCAGTGAATTTTCATCAAAAATGCAATGCCTAATGAAAGACTTGAAATGTTAACTCCGTTTGTGTCATAGCAGATGTAGCCTGACCTGCTGAGGTATATTTTTTTCTTTCAAATTTCTTTCACATTACAGAGGAACCTCGATTACCCAAAGGACATGGGCGGGGAGTATTTCATTCAGTTAATCGAATGCTGGATTACATAGTTTAGCCAAGCATGGGGACCTTGCAATCTTGCCGGATAATCCGAAATTTAGATAATTGAATGCTGTATAATTGAGGTTCCTCTGTATTTTGCTTTTCACTTTCTCATCATGATTGTCAATGCCTCATAAGTCTGTTCATTGATCTTCTCTAGCAGTCGAGATAAAGCCTATGGATAAGTAGTATTGATTGTTTTTCAGCCTCACTAATCTGTCTAAGAATTTACTGCTTTATATTTGCTTAGGATAACTGTTTGAAAGTAAATGTGACATTTCATCATATTTTTAAAAATCATATTTTGTTTATTTCAGGCTCTACGTTTGATCCACTTGGGCAATCAAGAGGTCCTGCTCCACCTCTTGAAACAAAGAATGAAGATACGTAAGTCAGACTACAATACTACTTCAAAACATGTAGCACTTAGTATCAGAATAAGTAAGCATTCCCCTTAATGGTTAATCATTCACAGAATAGTGTAGAGGATTTTTTTTTGTTATATTGAGGTAAATGTTCTTCCTTGCTGCCCGTATAGTAAGCAAAACACAGAACTTGGATGAGGAGATCACATATTTATGATAGAATCTGTCTGCTTGTATTTCCATGCATGCGCTGTAAATCAGGTACATTCTTTTACTAACACTCACCACTTTTTCCACTTGGCACTCTACCAATATGATGCTTAGTGGCTCAGTGATAAAAGTGATGTGGTTGGACTATTTTACACCGCATCTTTTTTTTTCAATCAAGTGTAACCCTCTGACCTCCAGAGAATTTTTAAAAAGCTAGACAGTAAGTTTAGGGCAAGACAAAGGAAGCCCTGCATTGTTGGAGATGCTACTTTTTAGATGAGATGTTAAATCAACCTTCTGTATAATCTATAGGTTTAAAAAATCCTATAGCACTAAACAAAGAAGACTACTTGGGTCTGTTGATGTCCTGGCCAACATATACCCCTCAACCAAAATTGTGAAAGAAATTTTGCTGCAAAGTCTTGATGGTCCATTTACATTTTGTTTTATTTCATTACATTTATAATGCATTTACATTTCGTCTGTCATTAATGTAACTGTATACAGTAATGTAGAATATTTCCTAAGTAGCTTTTAAATATATTTTCATTATAGGACTGGATGATCTGCTATTTTTGGCAACCTGTAAACATCGGTGAAAGTAATATTTTATGCAGCACATCCTTGACTGTTTGATGTAAATTATTATTGCCCTCACCAAAATTTGTTATTGTGCTTCCCTACCATATTTTGTAGGCCAGAAGAAAAAGTTAAGAATTTAGAGAAGATTGTAAATGAATTGATTGAAGAAAGTTGCATTGCCAATAGATGTGGTGACCTACAGTTGGTAAGAATTTCATTGTGGAACATGTTCTGTGAACATAAAAAATTAACAACCAGCAAGAAAACAATCTGGTCTTTTCATCCTGTCCCACACCTCATATGTTATGATCAATGGGGTAGTGTACTGGAAAACAAGCCCTGCTATTCCTAGAGTTGTCAAAAAAAAGTTATGAAATCTGCAGAATTCTCTAATTTTGTTGACTTTGCGACCCAGGTTGACAGAAAGCATGAGTCAGATTCTGTTCTTAACATGAATTACTATTTAATACAAGTAAATTGACTCTGGCTACAGGTCAGCAATTATGAACCATTGGTATTTAACTTTAGCTAAAACTCTAACTTCCTTATAAACTCCCCTTTAAACACACACATGCACAAGGTAAAGAACAGGGGTGTTATAGATGGAGGAAAACTGATAAAGAATTTCAATGGACTCTGTTCACAGGATATGCTGAGATGGTTCTTGTGCAAATCAGAATACTGCTTCTCAGTCTTCCTTCTCCAGATTCTTTCATTGGTTTGTAGGATATACAGGATAGCTAGGTAGCACTTGTAAAAGTCTCCTACTTTTAAATTAAAATTCACAGCTTATAACAACTGCTGGAGGAGAAATAAGTTGTTTTTCTTCAACCTTAGAGTGGCTTTTGCTGTAGAGAATAGAAATAGCACCTGAGCCGATAGAGGTCAGATGGCTTCTCACTTTCTCACTATCCTCTACTTAGCCCCAAGCTATTCAGCTATCTGAGAACCAATCACGAGGCCTTTGTCATTGCTATGTTGATCAGCAAGTAGTTATCAATCAACAACATGCTGCTGGCTGAATCATCATTTGTATACACCTCTCAAATCCAGAGCATCTGCAAACTATACTTCAATTACTGCTTGAACTAACAGTTGTGTAAATGGTGCTTACAGTAAGTGTCAGATTGCATACTTTTAAAACCTGCACTAATCCTTTAGCAATTCTTGGTTTGTAAAATAGTTCATTTTTTATTTTAATCCACAATTAAAAATATAAAAAACCGAAAAGACACAGTCTTTACACATGATAGCTGGACCATCATGAGCAGACAAAGCTCACTGTCATGCCCTGTATAACTTCCAGGGAAAGGCAAAAGCACAGAAAGAAATATAGCCAATAGATAAAAATTATATTGTGCCAAATCCCCCTTTCATCTCCAAAGGCTACCAAAACCTGTCCGAGATGGAAAATACTTTGTTTTATGTTGTGTATTAAGTTTTTAACGTGAAAAGTTTCTAAATGAAACAACAATTCTAGACCTAAATTAATTTCCACCAAATGTGTGTAAAGCTTTCTCAGTGATGGTACTCTCACTTCTTAATCTGGGAGGTTGTTAACTCAAATTGTACTCCAAGTTGTCTTGGCTGCCATATCAGGTAGAATATTGAAAGATTAATGCATTATCAGCATTTTTGTCCTTTGAGAAATTAAACAAAGACACCAGGCTTTTTTTCACTTGTTTATATCTGTAATATAGCAAAATATCTCAATGTCATAGAAATGAAAAAGAACACATTATGATGTTAAGACAAGGGGCAGAATTTTCCACTCCTTTGAGCAGCCAACTGCAAAAAATGTGAGAAAATGTAAGGGAGAACCAGTAGATGTAATATCCTTGAATTTCCAAAAGGCATTTGATAAGGCATGACATGAAATGTTAATATACAAGGTTAGGGCCCATAGACTTAGTGATGATGTAACATGGATAGAAGATTGATTAAGAGACGGAAGCAAAGAGTTGAGCTAAATGGTGCATCTTCACATTGACAAGTTGTGGCTAGTGGATTCCTTTAAAAAACAAAAAGAAATATCATTCTTGGCTGAGATGTAATAGATACTATTATCACATGTACATGCCAGTGCAACTCCAAAAGCTAGCTGAGTGACATATGTGAATTAGCATCTAGACCAGTCTAATTTACCTTTTCTTCTCAGTGCTTGTTGGTAGCACTTAACATTCAATACAAAGTTAAAAATAGACACATGACCTCTTGGGTTTTTTAATAGTTTTCTTGAGATATATCAGATGTTTAGATTCAGACTTCAAAGAAGTACATAATTCCTTTTTTGCTGTTTCAGGCTTTGGAAAAAGCAAAGGAAGCAGGTAGAAAGGAGAGAATACTGGTGAGACAAAGAGAGCAAACAGCATCTTCAGATCATATCAATCTGGATCTTACTTATTCGGTGAGTTAGTATTGAATATCAGCATTTGCTTAACACTGATAAACATAGCATGATTTTCCTTGTTATTGTATATTTCAAAGTAAATATTTTATAACCAATGAAAATTAAGAATTTTAGTGTAACTTCAGTCATGATTAATATGAGATTAATTTATCCGTAGGTACTTTTCAATTTAGCCAGTCAATATGCAGTCAATGATATGTATGCAGAAGCATTAAATACCTATCAAGTGATAGTGAAAAACAAAATGTTCAACAATGCAGGTAAGATAGAAGTATTGTCCATTTTTTAAAAAATCGATGCTTTACTGTTTGAAATGCGCTTTATATGTCAGTAAACATATGTATGTTGAAAATGTTGTGATTTTGTTGCATTTTAAAATTAATAACTGATGTTTATTAAGCTCTTGGAATTACTATTAAATATGATGAATAACCATTTCAGGAAACTCAATTGAAACTGCTTAATTTTGAGTAATGTATTCTCCAGTAATTTACGTTAACTTATCAAAAGAGCTGGTGTAACAACAAATACAAAAGCAAACCTTAAAATGCTAGATAACAGAAACTTATGAAAACGTTTGAAAAAGACAACAGCGACATATAAAGGAACTTTGCTATTGTTTGTGACAAGTATTTGCTGCTGACATATGTATTTCAATAATTATACACTTTGCTTGTTTGTATCACTTAAAAAACAAGATAACAAGAAAATAGGAATGCACAATGAGATATGCAATAATTCATAAAGTAATATAATACTTCTAAGTTTTGTCAGATTTGCATATGTTTGAAATTTGATGATTGAAAAACTATTTGTTTCTTACTGTTGATGGAATGATTTCAAATTTGTGGTTGCAATAAATTCTGAACATCACTGATGGCTATTTTATATGTAAATTGATCTCACCCTCTTCATAAAGTAATTAAATTCTGATTGTTAAATTTTAAGTATTAATTTTACTATCAGTCTTATTGGTTTTCTGTTACTGCAGACAAGAAGCTTGATGTCTGTCTTGAAAATACCGTGCTCAATTTTGAAATGAAGGGAAATTTTGCTGATCAAAAAGAGCTGCATGACTTGCTCCTTTGTTTGTGTGAATGAGATTTTCATTTTTGAAGTTAAACAGTGGCAGCAAGTGAGTTTCTGCCATGGCCTGGGAGATGTATTTCACATAATTACTCACTTCTCATCTCATATATTTGTGCAAACGAGTTACTTAATGAATTGTGATGAGTGAGACTAAGGTTCTTGCCACTGCTGGGTATTTCCAATAACCAAGGCACTGGTGCCATATTTAAATGTCCAGCTGACACCAGATCAGATGCTGTAAGCCAGGAACTGCTCCTCGCACTATGGCATTTGTCTCTAAACTCCAATCAGATGATAAAGGAAATTAAGCTTGCTCCTCGTTTCTCAGAGATGACTCTCGATCATTAAAGTACAGGGTGACGGAAAGATGGTAAGTCCTTTACCAGCTTTTGGCAGTAAAAGACTAAACCAGCTTGGGTAGAGACTATAGCGTGGGTCAGTGCAGTCTCCACCATGAACTGGGGCAGGCAGCAGAGGTCCATGACCTGCTGAGCTCGGAAAGAGCTGATGGCCCATCAACTCTTTGCTCCTTACAAAAGACCATCACCTGTCCTAACTCTGCTGCTGTGAATATATCTCACTAAGCCTACAGGCCTTTGTATTACATGTGTCATGTCCCCCAAAGGCTCCCATTCACTTTAACCTCTACAAAATCTACACTTACCTGTCAACTGAGCATATTCATCCTGGAAGTGGGTGGCAGTAAGGTAGTTTCTGGCCTTTTGAGCTCTCTGAAGTGTTGCTCTGTCCTCCTCTTATGGGCAGACCTTCTGATTAATCTGGGTAAAAATAATGACTGCAGATGCTGGAAACCAGATTCTGGATTAGTGGTGCTGGAAGAGCTCAGCAGTTCAGGCAGCATCCAAGGAGCAGCGAAATCGACGTTTCGGGCAAAAGCCCTTCATCAGGAATTTTCTCCTGATCCTCAAAGGATTGCTCTTATTCCCTCATTTCCTCTGCATCAAGGACATCGCACTTTGTGGGCTCAAATTGTGAACAACACTGCATACCACATGATAAGGGGTTGCCTGTATGGGCTATACACTAAAGCCCTGCTGGAGTTGTCCAAACACCAGACCTGTAGTCTGTTCGAACAGGGTCCTGGTGGAAGCATGTTGTACTTTAGCTGTCCATCTATCTGCACGTTTCCTAGAGGTGTCATGAATTAGGTTTGGATACATGTATCTTTTGACTCCCAGCAGCCATCCCTATATGGCTCAACATCTTGGAAAGAAGCAGTGACCTGCAAGTGCTCCATTACAAACAAGACTTGGTACTTCCAAAATGTTGCGTTGATGGCCACAAATTAGTTCAACATTACGGAGTTTGTTTTTTTTTTCATTCATTCATTGGATTTGGATTTCACTGGCTGAACCAGCATTTATTATCCATATCTAATTGCCCTTGGTGACCTGTGTCTTTGATTGGTTGCAGTCCATTTGGTGTAGGTAGACCAATAACACTGTTTGGGAGGGATTTTGAGGATTTTGACCTAGTGAAGGAACAATAATAAAATGTTTCCAAGTTAGGATTGTGAGTGACTTGGAAGGAAACTTGGAGAGGGTGGTGTTCCCATGCATCTACTGTCATTATCCTTCTAAGTGGTAATGGTTGTGGGTTTGGAAGGTACTGAATGAGGACCTTGATAAATCTCTGTAGTGCATCTTGTTGATGATGCACACTGGTGTTACTGAGTATATGTGGTGAAGGAGTGAATGTTTGTTCATGTGTTGCCAGTCAAGCAGGCTGCTTTGTCCTGGATGATGTCAAGCTTCTTCACCTGCACTAAATACATTCCTGATGTGTGCTTTGTAGATGGTGGATAGGCTTTAGGAGAAAAGTCTTGAGATGAGCTACTTGCAGAATTCCTAGCCTCTAACCTTGTAGCGTCTATTTATATGGCTGGTTCCAGTTCAGTTTCTAGTCAGTAGTAATGCATGAGTTGTTGATACTGAGATATTTAATGATGGTAATGCCTTTGAAAGTTGAGGTTCTCTCTCATTGGAGGAGGTTGTTGTTTGGCACCTATTTGGCATAGTGTTTGGGATAGTCAGCATGGCTTTGTAAGTCCTGCCTAATAAATTTGCTAAAATGTTTTGAGGAGGTGATCACATTTGTATGAGGGTAGTGCAGTTGATGTAGTTTATATGGATTTCATCAAAGTCTTTGACAAGATCCTATATGGGAGACTGGGTATCCAGGGTAACTTGGTAATTTGGATCCTAAATTGGCTGAGTAATAGAGTGGGAGGTAAGAAAAAGGCTGTTTGCATAACTGGAAGCTAGTGTCCAGTGGCATACCACAGATCAGTGCTGAGTCCCTTATTGTTAATGATTGGAGGTGTTGGGGGGGGAGGAAATGATAAATAAGCTTGCAGATGACCCAAGGATTGTCTGGGTCGATAGTAATGAGGAAGAAGATCTTAAGTTGCAGGAAGACAGAGACAGCTTGGTCAGATGGGCAAATCAGTGATAGGTGGAATTTAATGTGCATTCGCATTTGGCTGGATTCCATCCTCACCTCTGATTCCAAGTACACATCAATGATATCAGCAATGCTGATTTCCTTTACTGATGAGATGTTTGAGCATGCACCAGAAAGATCAATCTATTATCTGCTTTCTTTGACGATTACTAATCTCCAGACGAAATGAGAATTGAAGCAGACTGTTTAATAAATTAAATTAATGTAATTACTGTAATTTCCCCATGCAGGGCTTCCTTCAAAAAGAATGTTATTGCAAATTCCACCCCATGGGAAGAAACAGTAATCTATCCCATCCATTTTGCATGCAGCCACATCTATTTTATGAACTAGTTGCACAATTGACTTTTGATCTAATATGGTGATGTTTCATCCATGTGTTTGTATGAGTTATTCACAGGCCCTGTCTGTAGGTGATCTTTGAATTTCTCCAATCCTTCACATTCTCTTTTGTGTCGCTGTCCTTACGGCCTCGATGACCTTTCAGTCCTTCCATGTTTCGATTAAACCCCTTTACATTACTATTAATGTGTTTGTTTTACTTGACTCTAAAGCTTCCAATGCCCTACACTCCCCATGTAATTATGACCTGCTTGCCCCCCCTACTTGTGAGTACCCAGCCTATCCAAGTAACTGAGTTCCCACCCTGTTGTCTCCACTTGTCCCCTTTCACTGTCACCATTCCCTCAGTGACTCAGTACAATGAGGCCCATCACCAGCCTTGATGTGCTCACTTGTCCCACAGTACCATGAAAAACCCAATGATAAGCCCCCTGACTATTAGCAACCAAACCCCATTACTGAATGTGACCTACAACTAGGCTGCCTTGCTGGGACAACTTTGAACGACTATAACTCCCTCCACTGAAGTGGTCTCACCTGACCTAAGTGTAATCTCCAGGCTGCTTACAGTTGACCTTGAAGATTGAATCCACAGATTTCAAGGACACTAATCCTTGGACTCTCATAGGACCAAATGCCAGTCAGATTACTTTACTCCCTGCAGTTGAATTGGACGAGTTCTTTGTCTGACAGTGGCATTATCCCTGACTTGACTGGAGTCCACCCTCACCTCACTTAACACCTAGCATTCTTGACTTGCACACATCACCATTTTCTGAAAGCACATGCAAAGTAAGCTGCTGGCATTTGTTGCAGCTTTGATGTTGATGCTGCACCATGCTATGCAGTGATGTGTCCACCGTCTTTCTGATAGATATATTTTATTCCTTAGTGCTATCTATCACCACATGCTGCCTGTCTCTCCTGTGCTAAAAAGCAGGCTAAGATATATAGAATGCCTTGCTGGCTTTCAATGCAAAATGACCTGTCATAAGGAGGACACTCCTTTCTATTCCTCACTATTAAGACGAATGCTTGAAAAGTAGGGCTAAGACTAAACATCATGATGTTCTGAGGCTGGTGCTTTGCCAATGCTGAGCTGCATGGACGAAGAGTTGCAGGGCGAATTTAGCCATTGAGATTGGAGACTCTTGTTGAGGTGTAGTGGTTTAGTGTAAAGCGTAGCTAGATGACCAGCACAGCCATTCTGTGAGATGTAGTGGGTGTTATTGAGATAAATGAATAAGCACCTGCTCTGTGTTTTGGTTCGGTTTTTGCATAATCGGGTTTCTTGATTGTAGAGAAGAAGATTGGAAGTACGATTTAAATGGCAAGTTGAGCTATTAATGAGATGCAAATACATAGAAATAAATTTCTTAATGCCTGACAGTGATATGCTGAACTAGCCATCTGAAGCATGAGGATTTAATTGAGAGAGATTTGCTTGTCATCAAAATCTTATCTTTGGACTCTTGCCCAATTAAGTCACCTTGTTCTCTATTATTTCACCACCCTTATTCTCACCACCCAAGGGAGGGGAAATTTCTGCCTGTGTTTCTGTGTAATTGTTAAGAATGGCTCGAAAGCATGTGGTCGTTGTCAATTACAATATATAAGTACTTTCAGATTTTCTTATGGGGTTTCATATGCAATGATATTAAGGGGCATTAAGACATTTACTATGTATTGAGTGTAAAATGGTCATTCTGTGATCTAAAGGAGAATAAATGTGGATGAGGAAAAATATGCAAGAAATCAAAAACTAACCTGCTACTTTAAAGAGGATCAAAAGTTGCATATCTTTAATCGAAAGGTTTATGGAATTTATTTTGTACATATATAAAAGCAAAGTACAGTTTTAATTATATATAGAGCTAGTTAATATTCACTTGGAGTGTTCTGTTCAGTTTGCTATCCCTTAAGGAAAAGGGTCTATGCCCTTGGCAAAATGTGGAAACAAATAAAGCTGTTAAGCCTCTCGGTTCTCTCATCGCTAATTTTATCACCTCAACTCTATTAGTTATCCATTGCTTCTGATCCTTTGCACTTATCCAACAAAAAGCTCAGTTTCAGATTTAAAATTGTATCTGGTGTTCACAGCCTTTTGAGGGACAGAGATATTTAATTCCATTATTTTTATTAATAGGTGTTTCCTTGTTTCACCACCAAATGGCCCAGCTCTAGATATGGCAGCTTATTTTGGATTCTTCACTAGAGGAAAAAGTTTCCCTATATGCACTGTTTTGAATCCCTTTATCATTTCATAGAACCAAAGAGATCATTTAGCCTATCGAGTCTGCATCAACCCTCCAAAGAGCACCACAACCGGATCCACCCCACCGCCCATTCCCCATAATCCTTTGTGGGGTTTTTTTTACTATGGCTAACCCACCTAACCTGCACATGCCTATTGGGCAACATTGAGGATGGCCAATCCACCTAACCAGCGCATCTTTGAACTGTGGGAAGAAATCAGACATCCAGAGGAAACCCATGCACACACAGGGAGAAGCTGTAAATTCCACACGGACAGTTGCCAAAGGCTCAAATTGAACCCTGGTCCCTGGCATTGAGGCAACAGTGCTAACCACTGTACCACAGTGCTCTCTTAAATTAACCACCTAAATTAGAATACTTCTCAATCTTCTCAACTCAAGAGAACATACCTCATATTGTGCAAACTATCCTTTATAATGTTACCTGTTACCTTATACAACTTAGTATTATCATGGTGAATCTACACTCATACTCTTGACTTTTGATACCCAAAACTGAATATGGTTCTCCAGATGGACATTGACAAAGCTGTGTACAATTGAAACATCACTATATTTGAATCCCCTTAATAGCCGTTTGATTAATTTTTGTGCCTGGCACCATCTTTTAAACATTCATGTATATGAACTCCAAAATGCATTTGTTCAACAGACTTTTGATATCGTGACAATATACAAAGGTCTTTCTTCCAATCCAAAGTTGCTAACCTCACACTTGTCCACACTGAATTCCAGTTGCCACAGTTCTGTACACTCATTTGGTCTATCATTGCCTTTGGTCTTTTGTCTCTTTGTTAACTTGTGCCCCCTTCTCCAAAATTCCTAATTCTCTTAAGTGTCATCTGTAAACTTTGATATTTAACTCCTTGTTTGCTCATCAAGGTAAGTAAAATGTCTGATGGAAACCTGAAGTTAAACAGTCAAGCAGGGGTTGGTATGTGATATGAAAGATCTTAACTCTGTGGTAAGGTTGGTCTCCTACAGAAGCTGCAGTTCCAGAACTGAATATATAATCTTAGAATATAGAATAAAGTGGTTAAAATGAAAAAAAAATCAAAAATATGCTAAGACAGACCAATCATCAACAGATGTTTGAAAGAGAATAGATACTTGGGAAATAAAGATGTTAAGGGAAATGGAGAATGTTTGGAATCTGAATTCAGCAAAACTGCCATTGTTGATAAATTGACTTCCTGAATGGTTTTTCCTGTTGCTCAGTTTACATGAGTGAAAGATTTCAATATTCTTTCTTCTGCAATAGAGCTTTAATAAAGTTTTTAAAATGTTACTTTTACTGGTAGGTCGATTGAAGGTAAACATGGCAAATATTTACTTCAAGCAAAGAAATTATCCCAAGGCAATAAAATTTTATCGAATGGCATTGGATCAGATATCAAGTTCTCATAAAGAGATGAGGTGGGTATTAGTCAAACTATTACGATGAAACAGCTTCTAAGTTTCAAGTTTATAGCATGACAATTTGTTTTTATTTTTAATTTTGTACTGCTCTTTCTCTGTATCACTAAGTATTGACAGGTATTTGACTGAGGACGTAATTGCCGCAAATCTTATTCTGCCTGAACCAAACATCTGCACACTGTATTTTACGATAGAGGTTACCAAATGTCAATCAGGAGATGGAACTCTGGTCTTTTGTTCGTTCATTTTTGTAACTCTCAGAGCTGTGGTCAATTGTAATGCCTTATCTGTTGCCTTATTTGAGACCAGCTTCACAACTTCTGATCTGTATAATTTTGTGGTGCTTTCACTTTCCTTAAAACCTACCTCTTTGTCCTGACCTCTTTAGGTGCCTCAGTGTTAAATATTGTTTGATAATGCTTCTGTAAAGCATGTTGGAATGTTTGTACTATGTTTAAGGTTTTATATGAATGTAATAACCTTTCATGCTTCCACCCCTGCCTCAGTTCGTCTACTGCTGAAACTCTCATTCCTGCAACTTTCAGGTTCTGCTATTTTTGTGCTTTCTTGACTAGTTTCCATAGCCCACAATTGGTACACCACCTCAGGCAAATCAAATGTTAAGACATCCTCAACATAATTCACTCCAATCTACTTTGGAGATACTGGGAAACTGGGAACTAATTTAATATTCTTAGAACATCAGTGCAAAGTCCAGGAATTTCCTGTTGAACTGCCTTGCTTTTTCACTTCTTTTAAAACGTGCCTATTTAACCAAAATGTTGGTTGCCCTGCTCTGTCTTCCCTTGGTTGACATCCATTTTTGTCTGATTATGCCTCTGTAAAGCTCACTGGGACAGTTTTCTCTGTTAAAGATCTAAAAAAAGACAACTTATTATTGCATAAAATGCTCTCTTCTGTCAAGTATTAGTTTCCATAGCATCAGTGGAATAGAGATTAACATAAGTGAAATAACTCCACAGGTGCTAGTATCCAATCAGCAAGTCACCCTTTATTTATACTTGTTATCGTCAGAATATCAATAACTCTGACACTCACATTTTTTTATGTCAGCCAGCACTTGTATTTCATGAAGTCTAGCTGGCTGACCTCATTCCAACCACTACAATAAGCATGAGACCTTCCTAGTGCCTATCATGTACATAATAGCAAATAAACAGAGAATGTAATTGTTGCTACTTAAGTTGAAATTGCATTTATAACCACTGAGGACAAATACAATTTAAAGTAGCAATACATATTATTGATGCCACAATGAGTGGAACATTTAGCTTGCAATCCATTGTGAATGATTATAGAAAATAGATTAAATAAAGGATACTTGGTAGGTACATACTGAGTATAGTACTAGTTTTTTGGACAAACCTGTGAAAACGAAGTTTGTTTTATTTGTGTCATACCCTATTGTTTTTTAAATCTACAAACTTATGAGTATATCTATAAAATTTAATTCTTTTGTTTGTAAAGGATCATAAATCATAATTTTAAAGTTATTGAACTAACTGGCCCAAAACACTTCCACTTAAAAGTTTATTGTAAGATTATGAGAGGTGGCAAATGGAGTTTAACGTGGACAAGTGTGACGTGATTCACTTTGGTCGGAGTAACCGGAATGCAAAGTACTGGGCTAATGGTAAGATTCTTGGTAGTATAGATGAGCAGAGAGATCTCGGTGTCCAGGTACACAGATCCTTGAAAGTTGCCACCCAGGTTGACAGGGTTGTTAAGAAGGCATGGAGTGTTTCAGCTTTTATTAATAGAGGGATCAAGTTCCAGAACCATGTGGTTATGCTACAGCTATACAAAACTCTGATGTGGCCACTCTTGGAGTATTGTGTACAGTTCTAGTCACCGCATTATAAGAAGGATATGGAAGCTTTGGAAAGGGTGCAGAGGAGATTTACTAGATGTTGCCTGGTATGGAGGGAAGATCTTATGAGGGAAGGCTGAGGCACTTGAGGCTGTTTTTGTTGGAGAGAAGAAGGTTGAAAGGTGACTTAATAGAGACATATAAGATAATCAGAGGGTTAGGTAGGGTGGACATGGAGAGCCTTTTTCCAAGTATGGTGATGGCGAGCACAAGGGGACATAGGTTTAAATTGAGGGGTGATAGATATTGGACAGATGTCAGAGGTAGTTTCTTTACTCAGAGAGTAGTGAGGGTATGGAATGCTTTGCCTGCAACGGTAGTAGATTTGCCAAATTTAAGTACTTTTAAGTCATCATTGGACAAGCATATGGACGAACGTGGAATAGTGTAGATTTGATGGGCTTCAGATTGGTATGACAGGTCGGTGCAACATCGAGGGCCGAAGGGCCTGTACTGCGCTGTAATGTTCTATGTTCTATTATGTGATGCTGCAATTTTACATTGGTGACCATGGGATTGTAATAGTGTTTTACTATATAGAATGTAACTGTACGACAGTAATAGTGTGCATTTATCTAGTGCATTTGACATAGTAGTGCATCCTATGGCACTCCACATAAACATTACCAAACAGAATTTGAAACCTAGCCACATAAAGGGAATTGGAGCAAATAATAAAAATGATCATTTTCAAGGAATATTTTAATTTCAAGGTTTAAGGAGGAAATTCAAAACTTCTGGCATGATGTGCATGATAGGCACTAGGACAGGTCTTCTAGTTATGTTAATCCCCATTCCACTGATGCAAAATGTATGCAATGTAGATTATGGAAACTAAACACCCAAAATTTGTCAGAAGTTAGATTTTACATAACATAATAACTAGCAAAACGCATGCTCACCAATGGTGAAACAGTTAAAACTAGGGAAGGGCAAACAACCACAATTTGAGAGGTGTAGCTATCTAAGAGTTATAGGGCTAGACTAGGCAATTTAGTGGTAATGTTAGTGGATTTGGATTAATGCTCCACCGATCACAAAATAAATAGATCACAACAAACCTCTGCAATTCTGTCTCCTCCAGTCATGATGATGGTAGAACATTATCAAATAATGAAAGGAGGAGTCTCCATGAATGCCACATCCTCAATGATGGTGGAGCCAAGTCTATCAATTCAAAAGACTAGACTAAAACACTTATGTGAATAATCCATCTTGGCTTTTCCTGAGGTTCCCACTATCATTGATGCCAGTCCAGTTCATTACAATGATATGAAAGAAATGGCTGAAAACTCTGGATACATTACTTGCAATGGGCCCTAACAATATCTCAGTTGTAGTACTGCAGTCTTGTACTCAAAAACTAGCTATGACTTTGTCTGAGCTGTGCCAGTACAGATAATGGACTGGCATATACCCAACAAAGTCCGGTCCATAAAAAGTGTAACAAATTCAATCTGCATCATTGTCTACTCTCAATTATTAGCAAATCGTTGTACGGTGTTGTTGACAATGCTATCAAGTAATGGATACTCAGCAATAACTTGCAGACCAATTTTCAGTTTAGGCTTTAACAGAGCGACTCCAGACATCATTACAGCTTTGCTCCAACAATGGACAAAAAATCTGAATTCCAAAGGTGAGGTGAGAGTGACTTGCCTTGAGTTCAAAACTGATTTGATCTAATGGTATTAAGGGTGCATTGTTGCAAGAGTACATCAGGATAGTGCCCAAGGATCAACAATCTTTAGCTGCTACATGAATGATCTTCTCAACCATAAGGTCAGAAGTGGGATTGTTCACTGATGATTATAATCTGCAGTACCACATGTAATTCCTCTGATATTAAAGTAGTCTGTGCCTGCTTGCATCAAGACCTCGACAACGTTCAGGTTTAAGATCATAAATGTAAGGAATGTTCATACCACACAATTGCAGGCAATGACTGTCTCAAACAAGGGAGAATCTGACCATTTTACCTCGATACTCAAAGGGACCACCATCACTGAATGCTAACCATCAACATCCTGAGGCTACCAAGAGGCAGAAACTTAACAGGACAACCTTATAAATACTGTGACTACAAGAGCAGGTCAAAGATAGGGAATTCTGTGGGGAGTAACTCAATTCCTGACCATTCAAAGCCTGTTCAGCATATGCAAGGCTCAAGTCAGTCATGTACTGAATTCTTCTCCACACTCCTGGATGAGTACAACTTGACCATACAAGGCAAAGCACTTGATTAACACTTGAACTCCATGCATGCAAACGTAGACTTAGAGACAGGAGTAAGCGACTTGGCCCCTCAGGTCTACTGTGTCATAGGGTAAGATCATGGCTAATCTGCTTGTGCCTGCCTACCCGCATAACATGTGATTCCCTTGTTAATCAAAATCCTATTTAACTAGCCTTAAAGATATTCAGTGTTCCAGTCTCCACCCCTTTCTGGGGAAGAGAATTGCACATACGAACAAACTTCTGTGAAACATTTTCTTTTCATCTCAGTCTTAAATGGGAGATGCCTCATAATTGTGCCCCTGGTTCTGGTAGCTTCCACAGGAGGAAACATCGTGTCTGTATCCACCCAGTCAATAGACAATAGGTGCAGGAGTAGGCCATTCTGTCCTTCGAGCCTGCACCACCATTCAATATGATCATGGCTGATCATCCTTAATCAGTATCCTGTTCCTGCCATATCTCCATAACCCTTGATTCCACAATCCTCGAGAGCTCTATCTAACTGTTTCTCAAATGAATCCAGAGACTGGGCCTCCACTGCCCTCCACTGCCCTCAAATCTCTGTAGGTTCTTATTTATTTTCCTAAGATTACCTCTCATTCTTCTAAACTTCAATAGACTCAGGGCCCAACCTATCTAATCGGTTCTCATAAGATAACCTCTTCAGCCCAGAAATCAATTAAGTCAAAGAGTTATACAGCATGGAAACAGACTCTTCGTCCAACTAGTTCATGCTGCTCATGTTCCCAAGCTAAACTAGTCCCACTTGCCTGCGTTTGGCACACTATCCCTCCAAACCTTTCCAAATCATTAATACAAATAATAAATAGTTGATGGTCCAGCACTTATTCCTTTTGCACTCATGAATTAGAGTTTGCCAAATCAACATTAGTTCATTTATGCCTACTCTTTGCTTTTTCTTACCTAATTAATTCCCTATCCCCTTGAACCTGCTCCCCATTCTAGATCATAGCTGATTATATATCATAATGCCATATTCTGTCACTAGTCCTATATCCTTGATGATATTGGTAACTAGAAATCTGTCAATCTCTGTCTGACCTCCGTTCATGACTGATCTTCCACATTTCTTTGGGGCAGAGAATTTCAAAGATTCAACAATCCCTGAATGAAAATGTTCCTCCTCATCCAAGTCTGACATGACAGGCCTTTTATTCTGAGACCATTTCTCCTGGTTTTATAGAATTTTAGAATTTTTACAGTGTGGAAGCAGGCCATTCAGTCCATTTTAGTCTACAGCGATCCTCGAAAGACATACTACCACCCTGACCCTCCACCCTACCCTACCCCTGTAACCCTCCATTTCTCATGGGGGAAATTAATCCAACTTGCTTGCATATCCCTGGATACTATGGGCAATTTGGCATTGACAGTCCACCTAACATGCGCATCAAGGGAGACATCTTTCTCCTTCAACTCTGTCTATTCCTTTACAATTTTGTATGTTTTTATGAGATGTTCTCTCATTCTTGTAAACTCCAGAGAATACAGGCTCAGTCTCCTTGGGATATTTCCATTATCCCAGGAATCAGTTTGGTGAACCTCTACTCCATTCCTTCTATGACAAATCTTTCCTTAGATAAGAGGTCAAACAATACTCCATACAGTCTCACCAGTGTTCCATACAATTGAATCAAGATTTCTTAGTTCCTAAAGTAGACCCTGTTGTGTTAGAGACTAACATTCAGTTTCCTTCCAGATTGCTTGCTGCACCTGCTTGCTAGCTTTCAGTAATTTATGAACAAGGACACCTGTGTCGTTTTCCACATGAACCATTTCCTGTCACTCATATTTAAGTAATACAAGTCATTCTGCTATAATGCGAATTCGCTGTAATGCAATTGACAAATTGGGGACACTGTTTCTTAACCACAAACTTTTAAAATGTGTGTTAGCTGTAACGCGTTATGTCGTCAATACTTTAAGCACAGTTTCTAAAGTGCAATTTTTCTATTACACAAGATTGCACAAGAACACAACCATCGTGCTATAGAAGAATTATCTGTGCTGCACTTTTGTTCCTTCCACCATGGTGGATAACCTCACAATTATCTACATATTTTGATCCATCTGCTTTGTTTTTGCTCACTCACTCAGTCTGTCTAAATCCCCTTGAAGCTTCTTTGCAGCCTTCTCACAACTCACATTCCCACCAAGTTTGGTATCATCAGCTAACTTGGAAATACTACAATTGCCCCCAAATCCAAATCATTGATATAACTTGCTTATAGATGAGGTTTAAGCAATGGTCCTTGTGGTATCTGCTGGTCTACCAACAGGAAAATGAGCTATCTATTCCTACTCTCTGCTTTCTTCCTATTAACCAGTTTTCACTCCATGCTAGTATATTACTCTTCTTCCCATGTATTTTAATTTTGATTAATAACCTATATGGGACTTTATGTCAAATGCATTCTGCAAATTCTAATATGCCATAGTTACTATTCCTGCTCATTGATTCTACTACTAACATTCTCATATAAACAATACAAGTATACCTCCCACCCATCCTCCTCCTCTAACCAAAAGAAAAAGGATAAATGTGCCGGATTGGTAAGGTAACCAATTCGTTTTTATTCTTTATTTTTCAATAGTCTCTTTGGAATTTAGAATAGTGGGGATAGTGGTTTGAGCAGTTGAGTGTTCCTTCTACTGAATGTGGGAGGGAAGGGACACCACTAATGTCCCCGCTGACTACTTCTGTGGGAAGTACACCCAACTCCAGCTCTTCAAACCGCGTTAGGGAACTGGAACTGGATGAACTTCGGATCATTCAGGAGACGGAGTAGGTTATTGAGAGGAGTTAAAGGGAGATAGTCACATCTCGGGTACAAGAAAAAGGTAGATGGCTTACAGTCAGGAGGTGGAAAGGGAACAGGCAGACCATGCAGTGATCCCCTGTGGCTGTTCCCCTCAGTAACAAGTATACCGTTTTAGATACTGTTGGTGGGGAGAACTTAGCAGGGGTAAGCCACGGGGTACAGGTCTCTGGCATGGGGGGTCTATCCCCTGTTTCTCAGAAGGGAAGGGGAGAAAGGAGCAGAGCATTAATCATTGGGGACTCTATAGTTAGGGGAACAGATAGGATGTTCTATGGGGATGAGACAGACTCACAGTTAGTGTGTTGCGTCCCAAGTGCCAGGGTTTGTGATGCCTCTGATCGTGTTTTCAGGGGAGGTGGAGCAGCCCAAAGTCAGGTCCACGTAGGCACTAGCGATATAGGTAGGAAAAGGGATGGGGATTATGCAAATTCAGGGAGCTAGGGTGGAAGCTTGGAGCTAGAATAAAGAGAGTTGTTATCTCTGGTTTGTTGCCCTTGCCACATGCTAGTGAGTCGATGAATAGACAGAGAGGAGAGTCAAACACATGGCTACATGGATGATGCAGGAGGAAGGGTTTCGGATAGCTGGATAATTGGGGCTCATTCTGGGGTAGGTGGGACCTTTTCAAACAAGATGGTCTACACCTGAACCAGAGGGGTACCAATATCCTGAGGGGGAAATTTGCTTAAGCTCTTCGGGAGAGTTTTAAACTAATTCAGCAGGGGGATGGCAACCTAAATTGTAGTTATAGTGTCCAGAACGTTGAGAGTAGTGAGGTCAGAAATATGGTTTCAAGGTTGCAAAAGTTCACCGGCAAGCAGGAAGTTGGTTTGAAGTGCGTCTACTTCAACACCAGGAGCATCCGGAATAAGATGGGTAAACTGACAGTATGGACTGGTACCTGGGACTTGGACATTGTGGCCATTTCAGAGATATGGAAAGAGCAGGGACAATAATGTTGCAGGTTCCGGGATTTAGACGTTTCAGTAAGAACAGAGAAGATGGTAAAAGAGGGGGAGATGTGGTATTATTAGTCAAGGACAGAATTATGGTGGCAGAAAGGACATTTACGGACTCGTCTACTGAGGTAGTGTGGGCTAATGATAGAAATAGGAAAGGAGAGGTCATCCTGTTGGGAGTTTTCCATAAGTCTCCGAATAGTTCCAGAGATGTAGAGGAAAGGGTTGCAAAGATGATACTGTATAGGAGCGAGAGTAACAGGATAGTTGTAATGGGAGCCTTTAACTTTTCAAATATTGACTGGAAATATTATAGTTCAAGTACTTTAGATGGGTCAGTTTTTGTCCAGCGTGTGCAGGAGGGTTTCCTGACACAGTATGTAGACAGGCCAACGAGGGGTGAGGCCGCATTGGATTTGGTACTGGGTAATGAACCCAACCAGGTGTTAGATTTGGGGTTAGGTGAGCGCTTTGGTGATAGTGACCACAGTTCACTTATGTTTACTTTAGTGATGGAAAGGAATAGGTGTATACTGCAGGGCGTGAATTATAACTGGGGGAAAGACAATTATGATGCGATTAGGCAAGATTTAGGATGCATCGAGTGGGAAAGGAAACCGCAGGGGATGGGCACAATTGAAATGAGCTCCTGCATGTCCTTGATAAGTATGTACCTGTCAGGCAGGGAGGAAGTGGTCAAGCGAGGAAGCTGTGGTTTACTAAGGAGGTTAAATCTCTTGTCAAGAGAAAGAGAAGGCTTTTGCTAGGATAAGATGTGAAGGCTCAATTAGGGTGTTTGAGAGTTACAAACTAGCCAGGAAAGACCTGAAGAGAGAACTAAGAAGAGCCAGGAGGGGACATGAGAAGTCATTGGCAGATAGTATCAAGGAAAACCCTGAAGATTTCTAAACGTACATCAGGAATAAAAGAATGACTGGGGAAAGATTAGGGCCAATCAAGGAAAGTAGTGGTAAGTTGTGCGTGGAGTCCGAAGAGATAGGAGAAGCGTTACATGAATATTTTTCGTCTGTATTTGCACTGGAAAAAGACAGTGTTGTCAAGGAAAATACTGAGGTACAGGTTACTAGACTAGATGGGATTGAACCTTGAATTGAATTGAATTTATTGTCACATGTGAAAAGCTTTGAGGTTCGCAAGGAGGCGGTGTTAGCAATTCTGGAAAGTGTAAAAGTAGGTAAGTACCTGGGCCGGATGGGATTTATCCTAGGATTCTCTGGGAAGCCAGAGAGGAGATTGCAGAGCCTTCGTCATTGTTTACAGGAATAGTGCCAGAAGACTGGAGGATAGCAAATGTTGTTTCCTTGTTCAAGAAGGGGAGTAGAGACAACCGTGGAAATTATAGTCCAGTGAGCCTTACTTTGATTATGGATAAAGTGTTGGAAAAGGTTATAAGAGATAGGATTTATAATTATCTCGAAAGGAATAAGTTGATTAGGGATAGTCAACACTGTTTTGTGCAGTGTAGGTTGTGCCTCACAAACCTTATTGAGTTCTTTGAGAAAGTGACCAAACAGGTGGTTGAGGGTCAAGTGGTTGATGTGGTGTACATGGATTTTGGTAAGGCATTCCACTGTAGGCTATTGCACACATTACGGAGGCATGGGATGAAGGTGAATTAGTGGTTTGGATCAGAAATTGGCTAGCTGAAATAAGACAGAGAGTGGTAGTTGATGGGAAGTGTTCATCGTTACTAGTGGTGTACCACAAGGATCTGTTTTGGGTCCACTGCTGTTTGTCATTTTTATAAATGACCTGGAAGAGGGCATGGAAGGGTGGGTTAGTAAATTTGTAGATGGCACTAAGGTTGGTGCAGGTTACAGAGGGACATAGATAAGCTGCAGAGCTGGGCTGAGAGGTGGCAAATGAAGTTTAATGTGGAAAACTGTGAGGTGATTCACTTTGGAAGGAGCAACATGAATAAAGAGTATTGGGCTAACGACAAGATTCTTGGCAGTGTAGATGAGCAGAAAGATCTCTGTGTCCATGTACAAAGGTCCCTGAAAGATGCCACCCAGGTTGATAGGGTTGTTAAGCAGGCATACAGTGTGTTACCTTTTATTTGTAGAAGGATCGAGTTTCGGAGCCATGAGGTCATGTTGCAGCTGTACAAAACTCCGATGCAGCCGCACTTGGAGTATTGCTTCCATTTCTGGCCACTGCATTATAGGAAGGATGTGGAAGCTTTGGAAAGGGTTCAGAGGCGATTTAGTAAGATGTTGCCTGGTATGGAGGGAAAGTCTTGTGAGGAAAGGCTGAGGAGTTTGAGGCTGTTTTCATTAGAGAGAAGGTGGTAGGGAGGTGACTTAATTGAGATATATAAGATAATCGGAGGGTGGACAGTGCGAGCCTTTTTCCTTAGCTGGTGATGGCTAGCAAGAGGGGACAAGGCTTTAAATTGAGGGGTGATAGATATTGGACAGATGTCAGAGGTAGTTTCTTTACTCAGAGAGTGATAAGGTCATGGAACGCACTGCCTGCAACAGTAGTAGACTCGCCAACTTTAAGGACATTTAAACGGTCATTCGATAAATGTATAGATGAAAATAGAATAGTGTAGGATAGATAGACTTCAGATTGGTTCCGCAGGTTGGCGCAACATCGAGGGCTAAAGGGCCTGTACTGCGCTGTAATGTTGTATGTTCTATGTTCTAAACTCTTAAAATTTAAAAAACAAGATTTTTTTTCTTCTTAAATCCATGTTGGTTCTCCATTCTGGCAATCATTTTTTAATTATCCAGTAATCACACTCTTATATCAGTGTAGAATGTTCCCTACAACTGAATCTACGCTAACAGGTCTGTAGTTCTCTGTTTTCTAGTTCCCTCCTTTCTTAGAAAATGGGATTACACTTGCAACCTTCCAAGCTACAGGCACTGTGGCAAAATTAGTTCGATTTTGAAAGATGAGCATCCCTACATCCCTTTCAGGCTGAAGGTCATAGATTCCTGGGAATTTGTCAACTTTCAGTCTTATTAATTTAAGCAGTAATACTATTCTTTTACCAATACTGATTTGTTTTAGTTCTACACTCTTACTCAAGCCTTGGTTCTTGATTATTTCAGAAAGGTTTGTTTTCCTCTGTAAAGACAGTCACAAAGTACTTATTTAGCTTCCCTGTTAGTTCTATATTTCATGTACCAAATTCTCCAGTCTCTGCCCGTAAGTAATTCATAGCTAATCTTTTCTTTATATATTTACAGAACTTTTTTACAATCTGTTTTAATGTTTCTTGCTATTTTGTATTCATATTTTATTCTCACTTTGTCACTTCCTTGGTTCATCTTTGCTGAATTCTAAAATTCTTCCTATCCTCAAGCTTTCATTTTTCATTAAAATCATCCATGATTATTCCAGTAACTTCCTTACAAGCCCTCATTATTACTTCCCAAATACTCTGTCTACAGTGTAGTTAATGTTAGCAGCCCTGTAAACTGCTTCTACCTGAAACATCCACTCTGTCAACCACCAGTGTAGAGTGGCAGCCATTTGTACTATGGGCATGATACTTCACAGCAAGTTCTTCCTATTGCATCTTGCAAAACTGAACCTCTACCATCTAGAAAATCAAAGGCAACTGATACCACTACCTCCAAGTTCCTCTCCCAATCACAAAGTCAACCTGATTTTGAATTGTAGTGCAATTGTTTTACAGCCACTGAACTAAAATCCTGGAACTTGCTTCATAACAGCAATGGATGTACCTACACCATGTGGACTGCAGCAGTTCAAAAGAGGGTTTGCCAACATGTTTTCGAGAATATTTAGGTATGGGCAATAAATGTTTGCCTTGCCAGCTACACCAGCATCTCACAAACAAGTAAAAAACCAAAGCAAGGAGGGCAAGGATATGAAGGAATTTAAAAGCAAATGTGAACATGTTAAAATTGGCATGTTGCCAGACCAAAAACCACTGTATGCTGTATGTCAGGCTTTGTATGAGTGATAGATAAGCAAGATTTTGTACAAGTTAAGATACAGTCAGCAGAATTTTAGGAACCTCACATTATGAAATGTTGATGATGGGAGGCTGAACTGGTGAGTGCTAGAATACCCAAATCGAGAGGTAACAAATATATGGATGAGTATTTCAGCAGCAGATGTGCTAGGCAGGGAGGAGTTCACTGATGCAATGGAGGTGAAAGTAGGTGGTTCCAGTGATGGCATAGATACGTGATCAGAAACTCAACACTGGTTCAGGTATAGCACTAAAGTTGTGAATGGTTTAATTCAGCCTTAGGCAGTTGTCAGGGAGAGGACTGATTCCAGTGGCTAGACTCAGAGTCCTACAGCATGAGAATAGACCCTTTAGTCTAACTCATCTGTGCCGACCAGGCATCCCAATCCGACCTATTCCAATTTGCCAGCATTTGACCCATAACTCTCTAAACTCTTCCTATTCATATACCCATCCAGATGCCTTTTAAATGTTGTAAATGTACCTACCTCCATTACTTTCTCTGCCAACTCTTTCCATTAATGCATTATCCTCTGCATGCAAGTTACCCCTCAGGCCCTTTTTAAGTTTTTTCCCTCTCACCTTAAACTTTATGTCCTCTAGTTTTGGACTCCCCCCACCCTCGGAAAAAGACTCTGCCATCATGCCCCTCATGATTTTACAAACCTCTGTAAGGTCACCCCTCAGCCTCCAAAACTAGAGAATGGAGTTGTGTTTGGGATGAAACACTTTGGCTTTGATCTGCCCAAAGTTTATTGGAGGAAATTTCTATTCATTCAGTACTTGCTATCAGACAAACTACATGATGATTTAGAGGTAATGAGTGTCATGAATCCAATACCTCCCGAAGGCTAATTTTAAGTAATTTACAAACTTTTAGGCTGAATAATAGAAAAAAAAGTTTTTGTTCTTTGGCTCCTGGTTATGGTGAAGGATATTGAACATGTGCCTACAGCTTATTGCTTTTTTCATTTTAATTTCTTTTTAAACAGGATTAAAATAATGCAGAACATTGGCGTTGTATTTGTCAAAATGGGACAGTATTCTGATGCTATCACCTCCTTTGAGCATATCATGAGTGAAAGCCCAAATTTAAAAACCAGCTTTAATCTCATTCTATGCTACTTTGCCATTGGTGATCGTGAAAAGATGAAGAAAGCATTCCAGAAACTTATTGTGGTCCCACTTGGTATTGATGAAGATGACAAATATATCCCACCTAATGTAAGTAAATTAAGGATCAACTGGCAATAAGGTGCCAAGTATATTTTGACTATTTGTATAATATATGTTAGGAATCTGAAATATGTAACAGTTTGTAAATATGAATTTAGTTTTAGTATAAAAATGCATTTAAGATTTTTCTGAGGAGTGTGCCTTAGATCTTATTTTAAAAACTGTTGCTACATACAATAATAGTAATAATTTGCTTGATGCCTGTCTATTTTTCTCACGAACTTTTGTTGTTGACCAAACAGGCAAATACTAACAAAGATCAGTTATCGTCAAAACGTTTTAGAGTGCACTTTAAAGAAATTACATTTGTTTGACAAATTATCTAATACCTGTTTGTTAAATCACTACAATACACTTTGCTTTTGGCAGTAGATCACAGTTTTGCACCAAAAATTCAAATGATTTTCTAATTCTAATTAGACAACATAATTAACGAAGAAATGTAGGAACATGGTGCTCAGGAAATGGTCAAATATTTTTAGGAAAATGGCTATGTTTATGTATTGTATATAACTAGAGATTAAAATGGCAATGATGGCATTAGGCCATGACTTTCCAATGTAATGTAGGTATTTGCATAGTTGAGGCAGGCACCTTTCCTATGCCTGTCCTACAATAAGTTAAGATAATGAGGGGTGGGAGCATTTTGGAAATGCTGTGCAAACCCTTCTCACCTCTGAACCCCAGAATGGCATTATTGCTCCAGGTGGAGGGTTGTTTAAAGGCTAATTATACTTATTATGTTGTATGGTCTGAATGCTCCTACTCTTATAAAGCAGGAAATCCACTGCCTATCCTGTGTGATGCTGGAGGATACATGAGAGGGAGATATATGTGCTCTGAAGCCAGAAGATATGACAGCAATTTTGATGCATTCACATTACTGGTTATGGAAGTATTGGCACCTGCACAGTTGATTAAATGATGAAATGCATATTATTTTAACCAAATCAGATAATTAGGTAGAATTGGGCAATTTTAATCAAATGTTCACATTTGTGAAGAACTACGGAACAGTGGGGCTTGATTTACAGCCACTATCTCAGTGAGCTGTGACATTATAGTGTGTAAACAAGGCTGCCTTCTTTCTTTCTTTCTTTCTCTCTTTGTTTCTCTCTTTCTTTCTCTCTCTCTTTCTTTTCTTTCTTTCTCTTTCTCTCTCCCTTTCTTTCTCTCTTTCGCTCGTTCTTTCTTTCTCTCTCTCTTTATTTCTTTCTTTCTTCCTTTCTTTCTCTCTTTTTCTTTCTCTCTCTCTTTCTCTCTTGCTTTCTATCTTTCTTTCTTTCTCTCTTACTTTCTTTCTTCCTTTCTGCCTTTC
>NC_057715.1:77124511-77155038 GCF_004010195.1 Chiloscyllium plagiosum
TCTTACTTTCTCTTTTTCTTTCTCTCTTTCTCTCTCTCTTACTTTCTCTCTCTCTCTCTTTCTCTCTTTCTTTCTTTCTCTCTCCCCCTCTCTTTCTTACTTTTTCTCCCTCTTTCTCTTTCTCTCTCTCTGTCTGTCTCTCTCTCTCTCTCTGAATTGTGATGTGCAGGAGCCGGTTTTGGACTGGGTGGACAAAGTTAAAACCACACAACACCAGGTTATAGTTCAACAGGTTTATTTTGGAAGCATTAGCTTTCGGAGCACTGTTCCTTCATCAGGTGGTTGTGGAGCAGAACCATAAGACACAGCATTTATAGCAAAAGATTAAAGTGTCGTGTAACTGAAATGATATATTGAACAAACCTAGATTGTTTTTAGTCTTTCATCTTTTAGAATGGGTTGCAGCTTTCATTTCATTAATATGTAAATCCCAGAACTTTTTTTAAGTCACATTCTCAAATTAAATTATGGTTTTATAGAAAAAAAGTGACATCTCAGCTAAGACAGTGCAAAGATGTGAGGTTAGAATCTGTCTGTTTCCAAATTCTGGGTCAGACTGGTTCTATTTCTAAAGTGGAATTTACAAAATATTACATGGATTGACTGCCTGCAGATTGTGTATTTTTTGAACAAATAGAATGTTTCAGCAAATACAAATTCACCCCGTAGATTTATATGTGTGCGCGAGCATGTGAGGGAGAAATAGAGTATGAGTACACATGAGAAAGTATGTGTTCCTGATGAAGGACTTTTGCCTGAAATGTCGATTTTCCTGCTCCTCGGATGCTGCCTGACCTGCTGTGCTTTTCCAGCACCACTCTAGTCTAGACTCTGATTTCCAGCATCTGCAGCCCTCACTTTTGCCTACTGTGTGTTTGCGTCTGTGCAAGCTTGGTAAAGTGTGTGTGATGGAGTATAAGCCTGTAAGTGTGTGTGTGTGTGAGAGAGAGAAAATGTATAGTGTATCTATAGGGGTCATCTGTCGCGCTCTCTCGCTTGCTCTCTCTCTCTCTCTCTCTCTCTCTCTCTCGCACTCTCACTCACTTGCTCGAGCTCAATTCTTGTCTCCCCCACCCAAGGTGCAAAATGATATTCTCTCTCTCTCTCTCTCTCTCCCTCGTACATGATGCTCTTTTTCTTTTTGCATACAACTATTCTAGAACATTCTTCTCACTTTCATTTGTTTATATAGAAAATCGTTAATTTCTTCCCAGTTCACATACAGGCTTCTTCTTTTCCTACTTCATTGGGATATTCTCATTCCCAGTAAGTTCTTGTACCATACCTTCCAACTGCTGCTATTGCTGTTTTATTTGACAAGAAGGAAGAAATTATGATAAAATAAAATTGTTGTGAATTCGGGAACTTCCCATCATTGATTCAGTTCCTTTTTAGATTAATTCAGTCAAACAGGGTTATCTTTATTAAACATTGCTTCAGGCCATCATCTTTATTGCTTGTAGAGTTTGATTCCACAGGTCAGATCCAGGAGAGGTGCAAGATTTCTTCTGTAACTTTTAAAGCTCGTGGTAAAGGAGGTAATGCAGTGGCATGGATCAAAGATTCTTTAACAGAAAGAAAGTGGAGTGTTGGAATAAGTGGGCCATTTCTTGACAGACTCTGACTAGTGAAGTACCGCAAGGATAAGTACTTGGATTCCAGCTGTTCATAGTATATCTCAATGATATGTTGGATGTATTATTTTCAAATTTTCAGATGATGCAAAGCTAACATGAATGTGTGTTGTGAGGAAGATGGAAATTGTTTTCGCAAGGATTTGGACAGGCTTTTGAGAAAAACATGTCAGCTGGAAAATAATGTGGGTTAATGCAAAGTTGTCTACTTTGGTAGGAACAGATGTGCAAATGTTTCTTAAATAGTGAGAGATTGGAAAGTGTAGATGTGCAAAGGGATTTGCATGTTCTTGTGAATAAATCATTGAAGGCCCATATACAGGTGCAATAAACTATTAGGAAGGCTAAAAGAATGTTCCTTTTATCACAAGAGGATTTAAGTATCGTAGTGAAGTTTTACTTCAATTGTTTAGGAGCTTGGTTAGATCACATCTTGAGTACTGTGTGCACTTTTGGTCTCCTTAAGGTGAGAAAGATGATATTGCCATAGAGGCAATTCAACAGAAGTTCATCAGTCTTTTCCCCATGATGGCCAGACTATCTTATGAACCGATTTTGGGCAATAAGGTACCTCGCCTCGCGTAAGGCTAATTAATAGGATAAGAGCCCATGGTGTTTTGGGTAGCATATTAGCTTGGATAGAAGATTGGCTAACTCATACAAGACAGAGAGTTGGGATAAAGACAGCATTTTCAGTGAAGTGACACAGAGTTCACTGTTGGGGCCCCAATTATTTACAATATATGTAAATGACTTGGATAATGGAAGTGAATGTACTATCACTGAATTTGTGGATGCCACAAAATTAGGTGGCAAAACAAGTAATGAGGATAACGCAAGGAGTGTACCGAGTGAATGGCCTACTCCTGTCCTTGTGTTCCTTTGTCAAAGATCCTTGTATCTTTCCTAAAGTGCAGTGTTTGGAACTGGATGCAGTACTCTAGTTAGGGCCTAACCAGTGCTTTATAAAGATCTGCATAACTTCTCTACTGCTGTACTCAATTCATTTATTACTGTTGAGTTCCCATAAGCAATACTAACTGTGTTCTCAATATATCTGTCACCTTCAAGAGTGTTGCACATGTAACACCAGGTATCTCTTTCTGTCTCTTCTAACTCTTGCCCTACTTGTTGCTTCTGTTATCTCTCATTGTTCCAATATGTTGTTAATTTTCTCCTTAGTAAACACCAGTACAAAGAATTCAATATGTAATGTAGCTTTGTCCTGTACTTCCCACTTGTTTACTTTCTTTGTTTCTAATAGCATCAGCCACAACTCTAACTATTCTTTTACTATTTACACGCCAGTAGAAGATATTCCTCTTTATATTCACCACCATTCTATTCTCATATTATCCCGATAAATCTTAATTCCTTCATCTCCCCATTCAACTTATTATATAACCTTGTTCTGATTTGAAGATTTCACCTGACATGCATCATACACCCTTCTGTTTTCCTTAAATATAATCTCCATCTCTCTTGTCATCTAAGGAGCCCTGTTTTTGTTATTTTGCTTCTAAAATATCTAGTTATACTTTATCTTGGAAAAAGTGAGGATTGCAGATGCTGGAGAGTCAGAGTCAAAAATGATGATGCTGGAAAAGCACAGCAGGTCAGGCAGCATCCGAGGAACAGGAGAGTCGATGTTTTGGGCATAAACCCTTCATCAAGAATTTAGGGTTTATGCCCGAAACATCGACTGTTCTGCTCCTCGGATGCTGCCTGACCTGCTGTGCTTTTCCAGCACCACCCTTTTCGACTTACAGTTCATCTTGTCAATCTTTGGTTTCATTTCACCCAGGCGAGCGTCAACACATAGAATTGATCCCTTTTCCAATAGAGTCATAGAGATCTACAGAAGTCTAGATATTCTATTATATGTTGTCCCATGATTTTCTCCATTATGAAACAAATCCTTCTGGCATGATTGTCATTCTTACGCAAGTGTTTCCCGGAGACATTTGGTTTGTTTAGTCTGTTTCATTTCCTACATCCAGTAATTTATATAATATCATAATTTCTGTTTCAAAATGATGTTATCTCATTATAAACTTTTGCATTTTTAGGATGATCCACATATGAATCTTGTGATTGAAGCCATCAAGAATGATCCACTCAGACAAATGGAGCGAGAGCGGTATGATAAATTTGCTGTTTTGAAAAATAACATGCCACTTATTTAATTTGCTCTTCTGGACCAACAAGTTATCTCTAGAAATAGTTGAACTTGAGACAAACTGAAAAAAAATTACATTTCAATGTTTATTTTGAGTCACTTGTTTCAAATATATTTATTCCAAACTATATTTATCAGCTGCTCAATACTTCATTAAAAAAAGATCACAGTGAAAGTTAACGCTGTGGACTTTCCTAATACAGAGGAACCTTGATTATCCGGCATTCGATTATCTGAATGTCTGATTATCCGGCAAGATCTCACAGTACTGATGCTTGGCTAAACTATGTTATCCAGCATTCGATTTCCGGAATTCGATTAATCGCATGAAATACTCCCCGCCTGTGTCCTTCGGATAATCGAGGTTCCTTTGTACTTATTTAATAATGCCATTTCCTGTGGAGGAATAATGTATTTATTTTAATCAGAATGAAACCTAGTAAATATATTAATAGAAAAACAGGCTTCTTCAGAATCAAATTTGTACCATGAAATTTCTTTTCATTCACCTGTTTCTAGAGGAATTATTTGTAAAATTTAGAAAAACCTCAATAAGCTACCATTTGGTAATTGTTTTTATTTGTTCAATGGAAGTGGACATTGTTGCTAGGACAGGATTTAGTATCCATCCCAAATTTTCCTTGAAAGTGGTGATAAGATGGCTTCTTAAACTGCTGCAGTCCATGGACAATAGGTACACCCACAGTGCTGTTAATATGGGGGTTGTATGTTTTTGACCTAGTGACATATAGTTCCATTTCAGGATGGTAAGTCTCTTGAAGCAGGAGTTGCAGGTAGTGGTGCCACTGTGAATCTGCTGTCCTTATCCTTTTCAGTGTTACTTTGCATGTTTGGGAGATGTTGTTGGAGGAGCCTTGGTGAATCGTCTGTATGTACCTTGAAATTGTACACACTGCTGTCTCTGTGCGTAAGTGGTGGAGGGAGTGAATATTGAAGTGATTGATGGGTTGCCAGTCAAGAATGCTATTTTGGCCTGAGTGGTGTCAAGATGCTTGAGTGTTGTTGGAGCTGCACTCCTTTACTCAAGTGGAGAGTATTCCATTGCCTCCTAACCTGTGCCTTTTTAATGGTGGACAACCTTTGAGGAGTCAGGAGGTGAGTTACTTCTCACAGAATTCCTAGTGTTGGATCTCCTTTTGTAGCCATCATCTTTATGTGTCTCGTGCAGTTCAACTTCTGGTCAGTGGTAACTTACATGGTGTTGATAGTCGAGGATTTGATGATGGCAATGCCATTAACTGTTAAGAAATGATGATTTAGTCCTCTCTTGTTGAAGATGGTCATATTGCTTGGCACTTATACGGATCAAATGTTAGTTTTCACTTATGAACCCAACATTGAGTGTTGTCCAGGGATTATTACATTTTGGCATGGACTGCTTCAGTATCTAGGGAGTCATAACTGTCCTGAACATTAAGCAATCATCAGCGAATATCCCTACCTTTCACCTATGATGAGGAAAGGTAATTGAAGTACCTGAAGATGATAGGGCCAAGGACACAATCCTGTGGAATATTGTGCATGCTATAGCTGGGTTAAAAATTTTATTGCAAAGACAATGTAATCACTTATGTTTTATATATATTTAATTGTGCAGGAAAGCAATGGCAGAGAGATTTATAATGACAGCAGCTAAGTTGATAGCACCAGCAATTGAAGCATCTTTTGCATCTGGATATGACTGGTAAGAGTTAATATGTATTTGCGCAACAACTTTGGACATACTGTGATAATCAAATAATTTTAAAGGAAACATACATGCAAAATACTACAGATACTGAAAATCTGAAATAAAAACAAAGTGGGAGAGGAAGTCAGCAGGTCTGGCAGCATCTGTGGAGAGAGAAAGAGTTAATGTTTTGAATCTGATATGACTTATTCAGAAGAATCATGCTGAACTCAAATCATTAACTCTTGTTTCCCTTTCCAAGGGTACTGCCAGACCTGCATTTCTCCAGAATTTTGTTTATGTAACATAAAGGAAAGATTACATTGAAAAGCCCTGGGCTGGATATTTGACAGGCATTTTCTACTCAGCAAGGATTGGAACAATAACCAAGTGCACTTGGGAATACACCCCTGTCTACTTACCAACCTGCCCAAGAGAAGCATAAGATTCCACCCCATTATGTTTGTATTTACTGTCAAATACATGTATTATTTTTATGGTTGTAAAAGTTTTGTGTTTCCAACGAAAAAAGCATGTGGATAATCTGCTGTTCAGCATCCATTCAGCATTCTTGAACCTGCCATCAAGAAATCTGTGAATGTATCTGTTCTAATGTTCTCTCCTGAAATCTGAGTCAGGTTTGGAATTCAATTTTTGGTGATTTTTGTCTTTAGACCATATATTATGCCAGCACAATTGCCCAGAATGAATTCAGTTAAAACAAATTCCTTTCATGTAATTAATGAGCATCCTAACGCACTTTGCAGAAGGATGTCAGAAACAGATCCAGGCCATACAAGGAGAGATTTTAAGTGCAAACTAAAAAGCCTGGCAAAGCAAGCAACTCAGAGATTTTGAAAGGATAAAGGGATTGAGACCAAGAGGGATAACTGAGCAAAACCCTGGAAAATAGAGAAAAGCAAAGTGGTGAAATCTGAAATAAACAAAAAGAGAATGTGCAGATTAAGTAGGATCTGTCTGCAAGTTAGAAATCAGGTGACCTTTGGTGGGGTGAAGGGGAAGGTCCCTAAGAAACTGGTGTTACGATCCCAACTGATGTTACTATTGCACACATGAGATTCCAGAACGAAATGTGGCTTGAGATATCATAATTTGTTTGTTTTTATTTAATGTTTTTTTCTGAATCATAATACTGCAGATTGAAAAACTACAAAACACGGGGCAGAATAAAGTCCCATCTACCCCAACTTTACATACTCAAATATCAGAGAGAGTCACGTCCAGCACATTTTATAGGTTTAACTTCATTGTTACTTTCAATTCCTGGTCTTGAGAGTTTGATATCACTTTCTTGATTATTCACACAAAGGAGCTTAAATTTTCTTGCTTTTAAATAACGCCTTCATATTTCTTAACAAAGCAGTGAAATTGTGGAAAAATAGAAATATAGGAACAAGAGTAAGCCATTTAAGTTGACCCTGCTTTGCCATTTAACATAATCATAGGTAATTGAACACTTCAGTGCCTTTTACCCACACAATCCCCTTCACTTATCCACATTATACTTTACCAGCCATGCATTTGCCTACTCACTCACCTTGTCCAAATCACATTGAAACATTTCTGCATCCTCTTCACAGTTCACCTTCCCAGCCAGTTTTGAAGATATTACACTTTGTTCCCTCATCTAAATCATTAATATATGTTGTGAATAGCTGGACTCCAAGCACACATACTTGCAATATCCAATTGGTCGCTGGCTACCATTCAGAAAATAACCAATAAATTCCCACTTGTTGTTTTCTGTCATCTAGCTAGTTCTCTATCCATGTCAGTACACTACTCCCAATTCCATGTGCTTTAATTTTATGTGGGACCCTATTGAATGCATTCTAAAAATCTAAATAAAAAAAATTCATTGGTTTAACCCTTTATCAACTCTACTCATTACATCCTCAAAAAAATTCCAGTAGATTTGTCAAGCATGATTTCCTTTTCATAAATCTATGCTGACTCCAATCCTGTCACTGTTTTCAAGGTGCTTTGTTACTAAATCTTTTATGATAGAATCTAGCATTTGCCTCATCATCGCTGAAATATTAACTGGTATATTATTCCCTATTTTCTCCCTACTTCCATTTTTAAATAGTGGTGTTGCCCTCTAATCCATAGGAACTGTTCCAGGATCTATAAAATCTTGAAAGGTGACCACCACTATTTCCTTAAGTACACTGGGATGTAGATTATTGGACCCTGTGAATTTGTCAGCCTGTTATGGACTAGGCCAGACCACTCAAAACATTCTTAAGAAAGCAGCCCTAGTTCTAACTTTGCAATTTGTCTCGGTAAGTGTACAGTGAAAATTACCTGGAGTAAGATAGCTAGGTTGACTACAAGATTTTAAAACAGACAAAAAATTTATTCACAAAATTACACAATGAAACACAGAACAGAATAAAGAACCCCTACAGAATTCAGCCTCTCCGATTAGACTTAATTATGCTGTTACGAATATACACAACAGTCCCATTAAGCAAACTCCTTTAAAAACCAGTATAAATGGAACACATGCTTACAGGTTGAAGTTGAAGGCAGAAAAGAGAGAGAGTTTGCACACAGCTCCCCGTTGAACTTCCCAGTTCAGGACTGAACTAAAAACAGCTGACCACTCTCCTCTCTTTATACAGGTCACTTTTAAAGCCTGACCACTTTGGCCTGAAGTCTCATCTGTTTACATAAAAACAAAAGGCCTCTCAAAATCCTTTTCATATCTGTACCAAACCAGAATGATCAGAGTCCGGCCCAGTTTATTGCCCCTCTGAAAAAAATCAAGCACAGAGTCTCCTTGAGCCAAGGAACAGCTATTAGAAAAAAGGGACTAGCTTTGTGACAAGCCTTTAATCCCATCAAGTTCCCTAACACTATTTCTTTCAAATACTCTTCAATTCCTTTCTCGCACGAGACCATATGTTCCCCAACATTTTGGGAAGGTTTTTGTGTCCTTTCTGAAGACAGAATATGTACTGAATTAGTCTGTAATCTATTTGTCCCTGTTTATAACTTCCCTGTTTCTTATTGTAAAGCACCTACATTTGTCTTCACTTATCTTTTTTCTTTACACACCTATAGAAGCTTTTATAGTCAGTTTATATGTTCACAGGTATTCTGATTTTCCCCTCTTCATCAATCCCTTTTTCCTCTTTGCTGAAATCTAAACTGAATCCAGTCCTCAAGTCTGCTTCTCTTCTTGGCCAATTTGTATACCCCTTCCTTGGATCTAATACTGTCCCTAATTTCCCTTGTTAGCCAAGGCCAGGCGACTTTTCCCATTTTACTTCTGTGCGAGACAGAAATGAACAGTTGTTTGCTGTTCGTCTACGCACTCTTCGAATGTTTTCCATTGCTTTGCTACTATCACATCTTTACGTAATGCTTAATCCATACCAGTACAGCATCTCCTATACCATTTGCTTTAACTTTGCTTGCCACCTTTCTCTGGAGACTTTATCAAAAGCCTTCTGAAAATCTAAATATACTACATACATCAACTGCTTTTTGTCAATGTGGTTAATAATACCCTCAAAAGACTCCTGTGTCAATGCTATGATTTTAAGAGATATATTTTGTCCTTTTTATTTGAAGAGAGGTTTTAAGAGAGAGGTACTGAGCTATCTATTGAAAACTCATGAAGTAAACAACTTGTGAGGACTTTGAGTTTTTATTTTAAAAATTGCAACAATAGAAGCACTCCGAATTGTGGTCACGTTCCCACAGAACAAGGATTTTTAGTTTTAGCTTTTGAGCAGTTGTTGCTGGGGTCTCAGCAGGGTTTGGAAACTACATGTACTTTTCTCCCTGCTACGTTCTCTCACAATTTTCTCTTGGTGTTTTCCTGCTGCTGGAATTGCATGCAAGACGATCTATTTTTCTGAATTTGCCTTTGTCAAGGATATGCTTATGGGATGTTACTATATTGGAACAGTTAATAGATACAGTAACTATTAATTATTTTATTAAGCATTTCAATAGGATTACAGCTAAGCCAATTTTTATTTGTTTTTTTAAACTATAATATATGAATAAAGTATATTTTGCTGGAAATCTGGTAGTTTGACCAATCAAATTGCATCTTAAACACAATACCTTGCATTTACCTTTAAAACAAGAAAATATTAGATTCTAGGCTATCCTCTTAATATATTTTGAGGGGATATGCTCTAGTTCATAACAGTCCCAACAAGTTTGTTAAACACAATTTTCCATTTGCAAGCCCATGCTGATTATGCCCAGTCAAATCATTTTTATTCAAGTATCCATTTATCACATTCTTTATGATAGACTCTCACATTTTTCTACAACTGACTTTCAAACTAAAACTCTTGCACTGAATTAACCTATATCCTAACTATTTTGAACTAATTCCTTCCTTCAGGAGAAAATGTTCTTGTATCTAATCCTGGCAGGTTTTCTGCAAACTACCAATAAAAGCTTTCCAATTTATGGGTTTGCCCTTGAACCAAAAAAAATCTTGGTTCTTCTAAACCAAAAGCAAGCTCATGCCTTCCAGTGTTTCCTCTCTCCAGTTGTTGAATACTCAAAATACAAACAAGTCACTGTCAGCCAAGAATTGCACTAGTCACCTGTTCTCTGGCAGATACTGGTTTAAAATTATGGCTCCAAAAGAATGTCAGATGAATAATTTAAACTCCTTCATATACATAGACCAAAGAAACATACCACTAGTTCAAATGCCTAATTCTAAAATAAATAATATATGTAAATTGATTCCGGTCTGATGAAAGGAATTATATGGTACAAAGAGAATTTGTGGGCGGCTCGGTGGCACTGTGGTTAGCACTGCTGCCTCACAGCGCCAGAGACCCGGGTTCAATTCCCGCCTCAGGCGACTGACTGTGTGGAGTTTGCACATTCTCCCCGTGTCTGCATGGGTTTCCTCCGGGTGCTCCGGTTTCCTCCCACAGTCCAAAGATGTGCAGGTCAGGTGAATTGGCCATGCTAAATTGCCCGTAGTGTTAGGTAAGGGGTAGATGTAGGGGTATGGGTGGGTTGCACTTTGGCGGGGCAGTGTGGACTTGTTGGGCCGAAGGGCCTGTTTCCACACTGTAAGTAATCTAATCTAATCTAATCTAATCTGTAGTGGAGTGAGATGACACTATTTATTGAAGCTTTTTGTCTTGCACATGTAAGGAAATTTCACAAGAAATGCCAAAGTAAAGGAAAAAGAACATTTTTACCAGGTTGGGGAACCACTGTCCTGGAGCTGTATCAGGCCTATTGCTAAATTGAATCCAGCCTGCCAGCTCACAGCAAGATCCTGTGACAAATGGCACATTGAACATCAACAACACTCGCATCATGACACAGTTGAGAATGCGGGAACCACCACCAAAGAAGCACATTGGAGAAGAACAACCTGAAAGCCTGAAAAGCATGGAGAAATGGACAATTGCCTTGGTTTTGTCACAGTGAAATGCAAGCCCATGGGATTGAACATTAGAGAAACAGTTTCTGTCATGACAATTCCAATGTAAAACGACATTACAGCACAAAATACTTCAAATGCACCAAATTCCGTGAACAGATGCACTTGTATAAAATCAGGGCACTTTGGAAAAATCTTGGATGCGCAGCCAGCAAATTTCAGAAGCCTGAGAAAGAAGATGGGCAGTATTACTTATGCCAGTTTTGTGATGAGTGAACTCACTGCCAATAACATAAACCACAGTCATAGGCTAAAGTTTGTGAAGGAGTTATCATTGCAACTGCACCTGTACTGGCTCCAGAAAAAATTACATTCTTTCAGAGTGTGAATTTGTCTCATAGAATTGTACCAGTTTAGATTAATGATCTGACTCTAGACATTGAAATATCTCTGAAAGATTCTCTGGCTAATTTTGAGGTTAATTGGACATAACAAGTACAGGCTAACTGATGATCTTTGTGCATGGATTCATAGTAGATTTTGAACTTGGAGAGGATTTGTTTTTTTTTAGTGGCAATGCACTAAAGGGGTAGATATTTTTGAGAGGCTTATATTAACTTCAGTTACCATTTTAAAATAGTGTTCTTCCTACTGATGGTGCTCTAGCCATTTTTGGTTCTCTGAGGGGTTAGCTTTTCTCATTAAGAAAAATTGATCAGCTCATCCTTGATCCAAGTTATTGAATTCTATGCCATTGCTTCGTTTAGCAAGAGAATTTGCATATACTGTCCCTGCAGCTGAGCCACATAGTGGTGAAGGTTTTCAGCATTAACTTTTTTGAAAAACAGAGCTTCAACATTAGTTAATTTAAATGGTTAGTTAAAGACCTTGAATCAGAGTACTTGAATCAGCTGGGGATGTATGCTGATCTGGCTTAATGAAGTAAGGAATGTAGTGAGAACATTCACAGAGAGTGAAGTGATTACACTGAGGTTAGCCAACGGGACCTCTCAATATGAATTTCCTGTTTTGGGCTTTTAATCTGCTCCAATCAGGGAGAACTGCTGACATAAAAAGGTGAATGTCAGGATTGACTCACTGCGCAGCAGTGCTATTATCAAATGCTATGCATTTATCAATAAAGGGCGATTAGTGATCGGATGCTGGCCTCTGAAGAGTTGCTTCAGAGAGGAAGGAAATACCTGTGGCTGAGTTGAGTAAGCACAAATGTGTGTGTGACTTGTTAGTAAAACTCAATGTCAAATTACAAAAGCAGCATCTTACTTCTCTTCCAAATGTGAAATCATTAAAAGCCAAATTAAAGTTATGGCAAATGCAGTTGGAAAGGTCAAATTGTGCATTTTCTTATCCTTCAGGGACATCTGCAAAATCTGCACAATAGAAGAGTCACAATAGGGATTGTGCAAACTTGCTTCAGAAATTTTGTGTATGATTTCAAGGCCAATGAATGAAAGTACTAGAATTACATTTTTTCAGACTGTTCAATATTGAAGCTGTCGATGCGTCAGAAAGTCTCCAACTTGAAATCAACTGTAAAGCAACATTGAATTGAAGGCCAAATACAAGAACCTGCCTCGGCTGAACTCTTACAAACTCCATGTAGGTGCTGTTGACTTTCCAAACTTGAGAAGACCTGTGCTGAGAATTATATCACTGTTCGGAGCTATATCCTACTGTGAACAATTCTTTTTAAAACATTTTCTGGCAAAGAACCACCTGTGCTTTCATTTAACAGATGTAAATTTGGGACAATAGTTGTGATTAGCAATATCTTTATTGCTAGCAGACAATGGAAGGCTCATTAAGGCAAACCAACCTCAGCCATTGCATTAAAACAACAGGTGAGTTGAATGCTTTGCTTTGGTTTTAATCTTCCAAAAAAAGGGCCTTAGTTTACCCTTTATGTACGGCTGTGAAATGATTTCATCCATGTGTCACCAGCCCTCGTCGGAAATAGGTTCCTCACCTCTGATTTCTATTGTATGAAAGGAGAGTGGTGATTGGTTGACAGATTGGTAGATGTGTTGCTGTGGAGAATTCACCAGTTAACTGACAGTTAACTCCCAAAGTTCATTTAAATTTTAAGCATGGTTGACTCCAATTAGTTTCAGAAGAAGAGTCACTGGATTCAAATGTTAACTCTGTTTTCTCTTCACAGATGCTGCCAGACCTGCTCAATTTCTCCAGTAATTTCTGTTTTCATTTGTTTCAGTGTCTGTTAAGGAACCTGCAGTCTTAGGAGCCTGCCTGCCACCCTAAATTGAATGGCATGCCTAGAGGAGCCTTCTTAATTTACTGTCTCTGGGCATGCTGACAGCAAGTGCAGAAATAAGACTCAGAAATGGTCCTGCCTTTTTATTATTTTCAAAGAGAACATCATCCTGCTCAGCGTTTATTTTGCCAGTATTCTTTGTGAACAGAACTTGCATGCGTTATGTGCAAGTTATTATTTTAGATATTTATATGGGGGGATGCATGTTGTCTTTGTGTGCTATCTTTGCTGGTGCAGGACGAAAACCTTGACATACCTGTCCTACTTCCAGTGGGTGAAAAATAAATGTATAATATTAGGTATACCTATAGTGTACTGCTGATATCAGTGAATATTTTCCTAATTTGCTCACAGATGCAGTGGATTTAGGATATTGTAGTAGCCAACTTCTGGTTTTCAACTAAGCAGTACCTTGGTTAGAAGTGGTTTCAAAGAATGTCAATCTCCTTTGTTATTGCTCCTTTTGGAGTTTTCCAGAAAGCATTGCTAAGTGCTGAAGTCTTTTTCATGCCCATCATCCTACCCTTTTGCAAGGAATGTTTGCCTTCAATAATCAATTCTAACCCTGAATTCTCATTATTTGCAAGCAGCAATCCTTTAATTACTGCTAGTTTATCCAGTTTTTGGAAGTTCTGAGCCTACTGACAAGGAGGGCTCTTTGATATTTTTCCACATAGCAGGTGTCACACCACTACCAGCATAGTTGCAAAATCTTTGTGGTTGAATTTTGGAATCTCAAAATAATGATAGAATGTATTTATACTTATTTTCCAGTTTCAATTGAACACTAAAATGCAAAAATATGTTTGTAATGCGAGAACATCATAGTGGTTATGGACGGCATTATTGTGATAAAGTATTGATACTTATGATCACAGGTTTTACCAAACTCCCTCCATTTTGCTGTAGAAGTCTATGGAAGTTCCTCGGGCAAATTAGCTTTGTGGTGGCTATTCATAACATAAACTGACCATAAACTGGTATTTGTTTGGCATTCATATACAGAAACTGGGAAATAAAAAGCTAATTTTGTGGCGCTGTGGAATTCAACACATTGTTATTTTGTAGGAAACTTATTGCACAACTAAACCAAGAATCATAATTCTGATGTAGAAGTAAAAAAAAGCATATTTCCATGGTCTATCACTGATATCCTTTTCTTAGATTAATGTAAGCTATTCTGGTTCTCCTCCCCACAAAAGTCACTGTGTAACTTGAAATGTGAAGAGGATCTGGTTTTTCAGGAATGATTCAAAATCCAATTGTTAATTGTTACAGGTGTGTGGAGATGGTGAAGGCGTCCCAATATGTTGAACTAGCTAATGACCTGGAAATAAACAAAGCTATTACTTACCTGCGACAAAGGGATTTTAACCAGGTAGCACATGATAATGCCATTTTTATTTCTGCTGGATTAATATAAACTGTTTTAAACAATGAATCATAATTTATCCTTTCTCATTCAACATCCACATTCATCCCTGATACTGCACAACCAGGAAAAAAACCTCTCGAGTTTAGTTGCATTTACATTTTTCAGTTAAAAAGATACAAAAAGTGCTCAACAGGTCGATTTGCATATAAAATAGAATTTAGGTAGCTATTTCCACACAATTTCTTTTTGAAAAGGTCCTTTTGGTTCTCAACTGCTTATGAAGGGTTGTAACTTTAGAATTTTCCCCTTTGTTTCCTGCTGGAAAATGTAAATCTCCTTTTTAGTTCATTGATCTGTGGTTCTTTTAATGATGGTTTCCACCTTTTGTAAATTGTTTTCAAACATTTATGAATGATTTCCTGGCATTTTCATTGATTTTCAGTTGCCGCAGAGGCATTCAGTTCTGGACTACGTTTGTTATTTTGGAATTAAGTTAATTGATTGTGAGCTGAATTCAGAAGTTCTTCTTTAATCTCCATTGTTGGTCAGCTGCTAATGACAGATAACCCATGCTAATGTATATCCAGTTAAAAATTTATGGCAAAAAAAGACGAAGGTATGTAAAAGATTACCTTAGTGTAATACTGTTTGTGCATAGAAGTTAACTAAATTGTAGCTGTGGAGCAGAATTTAGTGTCAGTTTATCAATCAGATACCTAACTGGATAGCATCAGGCTACCCACTGAATCAAGGCCCCTGAAGGATGGAAATTCTCAGCCTGAAAGTTGTTTGTCAAACAGAGATTAGCATCATCACCTGAATCAGTGGCAATTACTGGTAATGCACTGAAATCTTCACTTGTAGTAAGGTAAGTGGGATGGAATAGAGCTTTTGGGTGGGAGGTTGCCAGCGTGTTTGGAGTTGGGTATCAGATACAGAGCTTCCACTTCCCTCTGATAGATCCATTGATTGAACACTAGATGCCTGCATACAATTGGTGAGGGGAAGAAAAAGGAGGGAAAATCATAACTTGATCTCATCCTTGCTGCATCTGTCTGTGACAGTATCGGTAATTGTGACCGTCACACAGTCCTTGTGGAGACAAAGTCTATTCTTCATGTTAACCCAACCATCCGTTGGGTTGTGTGGGACAACCACTGTGCTAAATAGGATAGAGTCCAAACAGATCTAGCCACTCAAGACTAAATGTGGACCATTAGCAGCAGCAAAACTGTACACCAATACAATGGCCCAGCATATCTGCAACTCTATCATTATCGTCAAACTAGGGCATTAACCCTACTTCAGTGAAGAGTGTGGGAGGGCATGCCAGAAGCATAAGAGCAGAAATTAGGCCTTTCAGTCAATCAAGTCTGCTCCGCTCTTCAAACATGGCTGATAAGGTTCTCAACTTCTTTCTCCCGCTTTCTCCCCGTACCCTTGGTAGTCAAGGCAGCACCAGGCAAACAAAAGACAAAGCGGTCAACCTGATGAAGCTACTTGTATGCCAAACAGCATAAATGGCAAGTGACAGACTGAGCTAAATGATTCCAAAAACAGAAGATCAGATTGAAGGTCATGGTCATGGTCATGGCATGCAATTAATTTCTTTTGCACCAAAATTGTTATTTCCCATAGAATTCTGGGTTTACATTTTAATCAGAAATTTTTAAAAAATTATCCGACCAGGTTTCTCATTGTAAATTTGAGCATTGTTTTGAAATATTAATAAAATAATATATTTCCATTTCTAATTTATAGGCTGTAGAAACCCTGAAAATGTTTGAGAAGAAGGATAGCAGGGTTAAGAGCGCAGCTGCAACAAATCTCTCTTTCCTTTATTTTTTGGTAGGTACTAAGATCATAACTGTTACATTTCGTATTAGTAAGGCAATACACAAATGTGTTTTTTTTTCCACAATTTGTATATTTGCGCATGGTTCTTGCTATTTCACATTTGGAATTCATCATTCACCAATCGATATTGTTTTCTCATCCTATTAATTTGTTGACCACAAAATCAGTGGATCAGCCACTGATGCTTTATTGAAACAGGTAGCTAGCTCCATTAAGTTGACAGCCAGCATGTGGAAATGTCATCTCTGCTGGAGGTAAAATTTCTTCTCCTTGCCTTAATAATGTAAATTGGCTGCCTACCTTTGCAGGCAGCCAATCAGGTTCCACACACAGTGCTGAGTTGTTCCCGTGCAGCAGGAATGCATTTCCTCCAAGCAGTTTCCCATTAAATCGTTTCCCGCACCGTAGGACTGCAAGGTACTGAATTTAAATAGCAGACAGACTTACATTTAAATTTGGGCATTTTCATTGGAAGTCAGTAAGGATGTTTATGAATTGGCATGATCTATAACAAACAAGTTTTATAACTGTGTTGCATTTCCATTATTACTATAGTGTAAAATCATATTTTTTATGAGTATCACCTGAGTTTGAAAGAAGACAATCATGAATTTTCTGAAATTGAATGAAGGAAAACTTTTAAAAATTGGTCACGCATAGCAGAAATCATTTTCATTGAACTTGTGCAGGAAAATGATTTTGGACTTGCAGACCGATATGCTGACCTTGCTATGAGTGCTGATCGATATAATCCAGCAGCATTGACAAATAAAGGAAACTGTGTCTTTGTTCGAGGCGACTATGAAAAAGCAGCTGAATTTTATAAGGAAGCTTTGAGGAATGATTCTTCTTTTACTGAGGCACTCTATAACTTGGGTGAGTTGCAACATTTTTTAATTTCTCTAGTAAAAATCTTATGACTTCTGAGTATTAATCCTTTAATATTGGCAGTATCATCTTTATTTCAAGAATGTGAAGCATTTTCCAGTAGGTTATTCAGTATACACCATTGATTCAGAATTGCTTTGTGATTTAATTTATTCAGAGCTTATTTTCTGCTAAGTTCACTGTGCCATTCATTCAGATAGAAACATAGGAACAGGAGTAGGCCATTCAGCTGCTCGAGCATGTTCCACCATTCATGGCTGATATGTGATGGAACTCCATATACCTGCCATTGGCCCATTCCTCTTAACATCTTCGCCTAACACAAAATTATATGTCTTATTTAAAATGAACAACTGATATAGCACCCTCTGCAATTCCAAACATCTACCACCATTTGTATGTGGATGTGCTTCCTAACATCTTTCCCGAATGATGTTCTGGCCTTATTCTTAGGCTATTCTCCGGTTCTAGAATCCCCAAACAGTGGAAATAACTTATTTTTATTTACCCTGTCCTTTCCTATTAATATATATTTTTTAATTCACATGTAGGACATAGGTATTGTTGGCTGGCAGCATTTATTGACCTTGAGAAAGTGGTGAGCTGCTTCTTGAACTGCAACAGTCCATATGCTTAGGTAGACCCAAAGTACTGTTAGGAAAGGAATTCCAATATTTTGATTCAGTGACACTAAAGGAACAGCAGTTTATTTCCAAGTCAGGATGATGCGTGGCTTGGATGGGAACTTGCATGTGACAATTGTGTTCCCATGTATCTGCTGCCCTTGCTCATTGGTTTGGGAGGTGTTGTCTAAGGAACCTGGATGAATTGCTACAGTGCATCTTGTAAATTGTATGTGTCACTGCTACAGAATGTCAGGAATGGAGGGAATGGATATTTATGGATGACATTAAATCAAGCAGGCTGCTTTGTTCTGTATGTTGTCAAGCTTCTTGAGTATTGTTGGATCTGCACCCATTTGGGTAAGTGAGGAGTACTCCATCATAATCTTGACTTGCGTCTTGTAGATGTTGGACAGGCCTTGGGGAGTCAGGATGTGAGAAACTCGCCACAGTATTCCTAGCTTCTGAACTGCTCTTGTAACCACTGTATTTATATGGGGCGATTCAAGTTAAGTTTCTGGTCAATGGTAACTGGATGTTGGTAGTGGGAGATTCAGTAATGCTAACACCATTGAATGTCAAGGAGAGGTGGTTAAATGGTCTCTTTTTGGTGATGTTCATTGTCTGGCATTTATGTGGTGTGAATGTTGTTTGCCACTTGTCACCCAAGCCTGGATATTGTCCAGATGTTGTTGTCTTTGAACGTTGACTGCTTCAGTATGTAGGGAGACTGAAATGATGGTGTCTTGCCCACAGCATCTCATGGATGTTCAATTGTGCAATCATCAGTGAGCATCTCCAGTCTGACCTTATGATGGAGGGAAAGTCATTCATGAAACAGCTGAAGATGGTTGAGCCTAGGAACTACTGTGTAGGAAGAACTCCTGCAGAGTGTCCTGGATTTGAGATGACTGATCTCCAACAGCCACAACAACTTCCTATGTGCCAGATATGACTCCAACTAGCAGAGACTACGTCCCTGATTCCCATTGATTTCAGTTTTGATAGTCAAGCGTGGCCTTGATGTCAAGGGCTGTCAGTTTCACCTTACCTCTAGAATTCTGCTGTTTTGTCCATGTTTGAAGCAAGGCTGTCATGAGATCAGGAGCTAGTGAAACACAAACTGGGCTTCAATGAATAAGTAATTGCTGAGCAGGTGCTGCTTGATAGCACTGTTGATAACACCTTCCAGCACTTTAATGATGATCAAGAGTAGACTGAGGGGGTGGTTATTCTTTGGGTTGGATTTATTCTGCTTTTTGTGTTCAGGACATACCTGGGATATTTTCCACATTCCACAGTGTTGTAACTGTTCTGAAACAGCTTGGGTAAGGGAGCAGTAAGTTCTTGAGCACAAGTCTTCAGTATATTACCGGCATGTTGTCAGGGCCCATACCTTTTGCAGTAGCTAGTGCCTTCAGCCATTTCTTGATGTCATGTGGAGTGGATTAAATTGACAGAAGCCTGCACCTGTCATGGTGAGGACCACTGGAGGAGGCCAACATGGATCATCCACTTGGCACTTTGGGCTGAAGACTGCTGCAAATGTTTCAACTTTGAATTTTGCACTGATGTGGTGGGCTCTTGATCATTGCGGCTGGGGATATTTCTCCTCATGCGAGTTGTTTCATAATCCACTACCATTCAGGATTGAATCTTAGCTCTATCTGTCACTTGCTGCTTATGTTATTTGACATGCAAGGAATCCTGCTTGGTAGCTTCACCAGGTTGACACCTCATTTTTTAGATAAGCCTGGTGCTGCTCCTGGCATGCCCTCCTGCATTGTCAATTGAACCAGGATTGATTCCCCTAGCTTGATAGTAATGTTAGGCTACATATTGTGTTGGAGTAAAATTTTGCTGCTGTTGATGGCCCACATACCTCATAGATTCCCAGTCTTGAGTTGCTGGATCTGTTTGAAGTCTGTACCATTTAGCATGGTGATAGTGCCAAACAGTATGATGAACGGTATTCTCAATGTGAAGGCAGAACTTCATCTCCATAAGGACTCTATGATGGTCACTCTTACCAAATTATGTCAAGTATGTTTTTCCCTCACATCTTCCACAGACCCAGTTTAGCAACTATGTCCTTTAGGACCCAGTCAGCTCGATCAATAGTGCTGCTGCTGAGCTCCATCCAGAGTAATTTTGTGCTTTTGCCAACCTCGGATTAAATTAGATTTTATTGTCACATGTACTGGAGTATGAAAGTACAGGAGTGCAGTGAAAAGTATATAGAATCAGCACTCTCCAGTGCTGTCTCAGAATACAATAGTTAGAATTAAAAATAAGAGCAGAAGTTAAAGAAACAGAAACAAAAGAAAAATAAAATGTCCAGATTATTGTTACTGCCACCATGAGCCTTGAGCTGGACCCACCAAAGCTGCACTGCCACCACTGCTGCTTTGCTGCCACTGATGTCACCACCTCAAGTCCTGCACCCCACGACTGCCTGCACCAAACCCACCAACGTCAAACTCTGGCACCATCAGTCACCGCCAGGCCCACCTTGCTGATGCCATCTTGGAATCACTTGAAGTATCAGAGTCCACAACCTTCATGAACAAATACAACAGTCTAACCCTTTGAACCAGCACTGACATCAGAGCTGCCATTGATGCCGGTACCTCCAACAGCACATTGAGTCCTGTGCTGGGCCCCCCCAATATTGGAAGTCGCCACACTTGCTGCTGGGTCCATACTCCTTGCTATTACTGATACTCAGTGCTTCCTCTAAGTGTTGTTCAATCTGGAGGAGTACTAATTCATCAGGCAAAGGTAATCAGCAGGAGGTTTCCTTGCCCATGTTTAACCTGAAGCTATGAGACTTAATGGGATCTGGAGTCGCCCAGGGCAACTCCTTCCAGACTCTGTACCACTGTGCTACCAACTCTGGAGGTCATATCCAAGGATGGTGATGGTGGTGTCTGGGACATTGTTTGTGCATGATTTTGTGAGTGTGACTATGTCAGGCTGTTGCTTGATTTGTCTGTGAGACAGCTCTCCCTATTTTAGCACTAACTCCCAGATGTTAGTAAACACAGTCAACAGGACTGTTTTTGCCATTGTCGTTTCCAGTAACTGTCTGCTTTCGTTTCTTTGTTGAAACTTTGTTGCACTTGAAATGACTGTGTAGTTTGCTAGGTCATTCAAGAGGCCATTTGAGAGTCAACCATATTGCTAATGATCTGGAGTCACATGTAGGCCAGACCAGGTGAGGATGGCAGATTTCCTTCCCTAATGGACATTAATGAGCCAAATGGCAATGGTTTCATGGTCATCTGTGGATTTTTAGTTCCTGATTTTCTTTTAATGAGTTCAAATTCCATCATCTGCTGGATGTGAATTCGGATTCCCAGACCATGAGCAGAGCTTTTGGATGAATAGGTCTAGCTTCCTGAAGACTTTGATCAGATCACCACTTAACCTTCTAAAATTCTAAAGAAAACAGGCATAATTTGTATTATCCGTTGTCATAAATTATCTTTCAGGGAATTATTTGGGTTTTGCCATTACATGTGTATTAACGATATCTATTTGTGTTAGAAATTTTAATTGAAACAAAAATTAGACTCAATGTATTTCAAAACAAGAGTCTCATGGTATCCTCAATCATCCACAATCACTGGTTATAATATGATGTAATTTGGAGGCTATGCCTCAATTTTCTTTCCTTTTTTCTTTTCAACAACTGGTTCATCGCTGTCATAGCCCATTGTTCCCCAGTGAGAAGGACAGGTGATTAGCTTTTGTGCAGCTGTGAATGATCTCTAAGAGGTCACTATAAATAACTCATGAATGACTCTCCCTCTCTGCAGAAAATCACATGGTGTTTCTCTGTGCCTCCTAAAAGTGATACAATTAAAGTGTGAGGGCTTACAAACAAAACTCCTCATCAGAAGATAAGTTCACATAAAAAAAGGCACATCAGATCATTTATTCTTCTTCAAGATTTTACTACTTCATCTCACTATTCCACGATACCAGGCAATAATACTCCAGTACTTTTTTAATTTGCTACTACTTTAAAGACTTGTACTTTTTAATTTTAGGTCTTACTTACAAGAAGTTGAATAGGCTGGAGGAAGCTTTGGATTGTTTCTTGAAGCTCCATGCAATCATGAGGAACAGTGCTCAAGTTATGTACCAGATTGCAAACCTGTATCCTTTACAAACATTTGAGGCTGTAAGCACATCATTTGAATAGCGATGGAATTTTCATCAAATAATGTTTGTTTTGATATTTGGGAAAGCTTGTGGCTTTCCGAATAAATTGAGAGTGGATTTTTTTTTGCCAACTGTTGTAATTTGCACTTGCTTAGGGTTTTTCATGATCTCAGGATATCTGAAAATCCTTTACAGTCAATTCAATCTAAGTTTTAGAAGTGTAATCACTCTTACAATTTGGGGAAAAACAATAGCCAAAATATAGCAACAAGATGCCACAAACAGCAATAAGATGATAGCCAAAGGAAGAAAAGACATGGTCGACACCTCAAGTTGCATCAGCTCAGGTTAGACAGGTGGGAGTGGCAATAGCAGGTAAATTCAAAACAAAACTGTGGAAACATAGAACATTACAGCGCAGTACAGGCCCTTCGGCCCTCGATGTTGCACCGACCTGTCATACCAATCTGAAGCCCATCTAACCTACACTATTCCATGTACGTCCAAATGCTTGTCCAATGACGACTTAAATGTACTTAAACTTGGCGAATCTACTACAGTTGCAGGCAAAGCATTCCATACCCTTACTATTCTCTGAGTAAAGAAACTTTTTTTATAGTACTCGTATATAGTGTTCTCAGTCAATATTTGGAAAATTGAAGTCCCCCATGATAACTACCCTGTCTCTCTCACTCCTTTCGAGAATCTTCTTTGCTATCCTTTCCTCTACATCTCTGGAACTATTCGGAGGCCTATAGAAAACTCCCAACAGGGTGACCTCTCCTTTCCTGTTTCTAACTTCAGCCCATACTACCTCAGTTGACGAGTCCCAAAACATCCTTTCTGTAACAGTAATACTGTCCTTGACCAACAATGCCACACCTCCCCCTCTTTTACCATCTTCTCTGTTCTTACTGAAACATCTAAATCCTGGAACCTGCTACAACCATACCTGTCCCTGCTCTAACCATGTCTCCGAAATGGCCACAACATCGAAGTCCCAGGTACCAACCCATACTGCAAGTTCATCCACCTTATTCCGGATGTTCCTGGTGTTGAAGTAGACACACTTCAAACCAAACATGGGATCATGATGGAGCAAGATATCATAACGCTTGCCATCATAGAAAGAAAGTTGGTGCTACAAGAACTGATGATCAACATGGCTACCCCATGGAGATATTACATGGAAGGTGGCCTTGAGGAGGTGAGATTCAAATTTCCAGCCCTCAGTGAGAGCATCCTGATTGCATGTTGCTGAGACTGCATGTAGATCCTGGAGTGAAAAAGACAGAGCCACTGGACTCTAACAGACACTTGTTTTTTGAAGAAGAAGAAAGGACCCAAGGGAAGGTTACAGTGATGTGGGGTTGGTGTGTTTTGAAGGTCAGGCAGCAGAGGAACAGGAAGTGGGGAGCATTTTGGAATGGGAGTCTTCTCTGTGCCTGGGGCACCTCCAAACAATATAATCTCTTTCGTTGTCACCTTTTCCATGAAGTTATTTTCAAAAATGGCCTTCTGGATCTTCTCTGTTTGCCCACACAATTGTATAGTCAGTTCACTTTAATGTAATGGTTGCGTTCTTGTGCTGTCCCACTAATGGAAAAATCATGCTTTAGAAACAGCATCCCCTGTTCATCAACCATGTTACAGTAAATTTGCATTGACGCAGCACACATTATAACAAAACAACCTGTATTATCAGTTGGGCAACGAGTTAGTTGCGTTAATTGCACTGTTAACAAGTTCAGTTGCTTGTTAATTTTTTTTAAAATGGTGGGCGGGCTTCCAATTTTGGTACCTGCTCACATACCATATTATGAGAACTGGGCCAGAGATGGGCACAAAGACAGTGGACTAACCACAGTTGGCATGTGTTTTCAAAATTTTGTATCTTCTACCTGATGGAAGAGGATGGAAGAATGTATAACCGGATTGGGAGGGGTCTTTGATTATGTTGGCTGCTTTCCGCAGGCAATAAGAAATGTAGATGGAGTCAATGGCAAAAAGGTTGGTTTTCATGATGGACTGGGCTGTGTTCACAATTCTTTGTAATTTCTTGCAGTCTTGGGCCGAGCAGTTGCCATAATAAGCTGTGATGCATCTGGGTAGGGTGCTTTCTATGGTGCAGCTATAAAACTTGGTAAAAATCATTGTGGACGTGCCAAATGTCCTTAGCTTTCTAAGGAAGTAGTGGTGTTTTGGTGTGCTTTCTTGACTGCAGCAAAGGCATAGTTGGACCAGGATAGATTGTTGGTGATATTTTATGGTGGGGAACTTGAAGCTCTTGACCACCTCCACCTCAACACCATTGATATAGACAGGGCATGTCCTCTACTTTGCTTCATGCAATCAATGACCAACTCCTTCATTTTGCTGACATTGTGGGAGAGATTGTTGTCTTTACACCATGCTACTAAACTGTCTATCTCTTTCCTGTACTCTGTCTTGTCTGAGATCCAATCCACTGTGGTGGTGTATTCAGCAAGTTTGTAAATGGAGTTGAAGTGGAATTTGGCCACACATGAGTGTATAAGGAATATAGAAAAGGGCTGGGTAAGCAGCCTTGGCAGGGCATTGGTGTCGAGATTATTGTGGATGTGATGTTACTGCCTATCCTTACTGATGGCAATCTTTGGAACAGGAAATTGAGAGTCCTGTTGTGATGGGGAGTAGAATTTTAGGTCCCTGATTTCAGAGATGGGTTTGGTTGGAATTATGGAGTTGAACGCATAGGTGTCCTTGTTATTCAAATGTTCCAGGATGAATGTAAGGCCATGGAGATGGTGTCTGCCGTGGACCTATTACGACGGTAGGCACATTGTAGTGGATCTAGGCAATCTGAGAGACTGTAGTTGATGTGTGCCATTACTAAGCTGTTCATAATGATGGATGTCAGAGTGAACGGGCAGTGGTCATTAAGGCTTGATGTTACCTGATTTTTATTTTGACTCCAGAATGGTAGAGGTCTTCTTGAAGCAGGTGGGAACCTCACATCATAGTAAGAACAGATTAAAGATGTCTGCAAATATTCCTGGCAGCTGGTCCACACGGATTCTGAGTGCATGACCGGAGAACTATTTAAGAAAGGTGGTAAGGAAAAGCCAAGGAAAGAGAGACCAGTGAGCCTGACATTGGTGGTGGGCAAGTTGTTGGAGAGAATCCTGAGGGACAGGATTTATATGTATTTGGATCGGCAAGGACTGATCATGGATAGTCAATATGGTTTTGTACATGGGAAGTCATGTCTCACTAACTTGATTAAGTGTTTTAAAGAAGTAACGAAGAGAAATGATGAGGGCAGAGCAGTGGAAATGACCTATGTATAGACTTCAGTAAGGCGTTCGACAAAGATCCTCATGGTAGATTGGTTAACGAAGTTAGATTAGATTCCCTACAGTATGGAAACAGGCCCTTCAGCCCAACAAGTCCATACTGACCCTCCAAAGAGTAACCCACCCAGACCCAGTCCCCGACCCTATATTTACCCCTGACTAATGCACCTAACACTATGGGCAATTTAGTATGGCCAATTCACCTGACCTGCACAAGTTTGGATTGTGGGAGGAAACCGGAGTACCCAGAGGAAACTCACGCAGATGTGCAAGCTCCACACAGACAGTTGCCCAAGGTGGGAATCGAACCCGGGTCCCTGGCGCTGTGAGGCAACAGTACTAACCACTGAGCTACTGTGCCGCCCCATGGAATACAGGGAGAACTAGCCATGTTGATGCAGAACTAGCTGAAAGATAGAAGATAGAGGGTGGTGGTGGAGTGTTGCTTTTTAGACTGGAGGCCTGTGACCAGTGGTGTGCCACAAGGATCTGTGCTGGGTCTACTGCTTTTCATCATCTATATAAATGATTTGGATGTGAATATAGGAGATATAGTTAGTAAGTTTGCATATGACGGGATGAAGGGCTTATGCCCGAAATTTCAATTCTCCGGCTTCTTGGGTGCTGCCTGACCTTCTGTGCTTTTCCAGCACCACACTCTCAACTCTGATCTCCAGCATCTGCAGTCCTCACCTTCTCCTAGTTTGCGGATGACACCAACATTTGAGGTATAGTGGACAGTGAAGAAGGTTACCTCAGAGTACAATGGGATTTTGATCAGATGGGCCAATGGGCCGAGGAGGGCAAATGGAGTTTAATTTAGATAAATGTGAGGTGCTGCACTTTGGAAAGGCAAATCAGAGCAGAACTTATACACTTAATGGTAAGGTCCTGGGAGTGTGGCTGAACAAAGAGACTTTGGAGTGCAGGTGCATAGTTTCATGAAAGTAGAGTCTCAGGTAGGTAGGAAAGTGAAGAAGGTGTTTAGTATGCTTTTCTTTATTGGTCAGAGCATTGAATATATGAGCAGGGAGGTCATGTTGCAGCTGTACAGGACATTGGTTAGGCCATTTTTGGAATTCTGGTCTCTCTCCAATAGGAAGAATGTTGTGAAACTTGAGAGGGTTCAGAAAAGATTTACAAGGGTGTTGCCAGTGTTAGAAGATTTGAGCTATAGGGAGAGGCTGAATAGGCTGGGGCTGTTTTCTGTGGAGCCTCGGAGGCTGAGGGGTGACCTTGTAGAGATTTGTAAAATCATGAGGGGCATGGATAGGATAAATAGACTAGGTCTTTTCCCTAGGGTGGGAGGAGTCCAGAACTAGAGGGCATAGGTTTGCGGTGAGAGGGGAAAAATATAAAAGGGACCTAAGGGGCAATGTTTTCACGCAAAGGGTGGTACATATGTGGAATAAGCTGCCAAAGGAAGTGGTAGAGACTGGTACAGTTACAACATTTAAAAGGCATCTGGATGGGTATATGAGTAGGAAGGGTTTAGAGGGATATGGGCCATGTGCTCTCAAATGGGACTGGATTAATTTAGGATATCTGGTCGGCATGGACGAGTTGGACTGAAGGGTCTGTTTGCATGCTGTATATCTCTATAACTATGATTTGATCCAGGGTAGTCGCTTTCCATGGGCTTGCTCCCAAGTAGGTCGATCTTAATGTCAGCGGCGGTGACTACAGGTACAGGTGCAGCTGAGGCTGTAAAAGAAGGTGACATTGTTTCACTGATCTACTGGTCAAAATGAATGTAGAATGCATTGAGGTCATTGGGGTGGGATGCTTGTTATGTTACAATATTTTACTATGTCATAAAAAGATGTTTAAATGCAAGTTTTTGTTGTTGCTGTTCTATATACTAACCACTCAGTGAAATAGAGGGTAGATTTTCATTTGGCAATGGAGACAAGAAGGTGTTGGCACAATTTAAAATTGCATTCTTAGAGGTGGGCAGTGAATCTTACCACCTCCAGAATGTGGTGAAATGTTGATGTTTAAGACAATTATGCTCAGCCGCCCAACCAATTGCAGAGTTGTCATGGCTGATATTGAAAGGCTTACGTTTCTCAACAGGGAACAGTGCAAGTTGTGAGAGGACCAGTATGCAGAGACGATGGCCTAGTGGTATTATAGCTAGACTGTTAATCCCACTGGGTTTGAATCCCACCATGGCAGATGGTGGAATTTGAATTCATTAAAAATCTGGAATTAAGAGACTAATGATGACCATGAATCCATTGTCGATTGTTGGAAAAACCCATCTCATTCACTCATGTCCTTCAGGGAAGGAAGCTTCCATTCTTACCTGGTCTGGCTTACATGTGACTCTGGACTCACAGCAATGTGGTTGGCTCTTAACTGCCGTCTGGGGAAATAGGGATGGGCAATAAATGCTGCCTAGCCAGCGATGCCCTCATCCCATGAATAAACTAAGAAAAAAAAGTAAACTGCTGGCATCATTTGTACAGTAGATGTGCAGACGAAGCTGCACAAACCACCAACAACTCAATGACTGGAGATGGAAACAATCTGTCTTTGTACTGCGAAAGAGCCCCAGCAGTCAAGATCAAATCAGTAAAGGGCAGAGAGGGTCGGCAACAAGAAGAATATGTGTTACCTCAGCCTTTATGAGTATCGCCAGAAGTCATTTGCCTTCACATGCGAAAGCACCAGTATGAGAGGAGAGTACATCTATCTAGTTAACTAATCTCAGACATTTGAGTTCCGCAATCACCTGATCTTTTGCACCAACCCATTGCAATCTCCTATATGCAGCCATCAACAACTTGAACCTTTATACGTTCAGGTACTTCAAGGGATCAACCTCAATCTGGCTGGCATTTACCACCTCCTGCTCAATGGTAGTGTGCTTCTCACCATGTTCTAGGCTTGAGTTTGGCCAGTCAAGGTGGTTATTTGTGCTGGTAGATGATGTTGAGGTAGGATGTGATGGTGCAGGTTCTGTGCAATCTTCACTTTACTGAGGAAGTTGGCTATGTATGCAGTGTTCTGTTTTGTGAATCATCATCTTCAGATCTGTCAGAGACATAAGAAGAATTATGAGAATTTGGACAACTTAACAGGTGCATCTGTGTGGCCAGTCCCATAGAGTACAGTGATCAATAAGTCTCTATATGCAATGTGTGGAGGTCTCATTCTTGCCCTTCACTCAAGGATACAGGCATTAAATGACCTTACTCTTTTCAGCTTCAAGCTTCACCATCACCAATGGCCCATCTCAATAGCATCCATGCAGTATCCAGTGGCATCTCCTCCATGACTGAATTGGTACTGATTCAGCACTTGGTCTCCTATATGCGCCATCTTCCAGATATTGTGAGCTTTCCAGTTCTGTAGGATTAAAAGAGAATGAAGTATAAGTAGGCTGTCCTCCACTGTTACTGCATTACTTTGCAAGATGTTGGCATGTGTCATTAGATTATTAATCTAGAGGCCTGAGATAATAGTCTGGGGACATGGATTCAAATTCCATTTTGGTAAGTGTTGGAATTTTCTGTAAATTGTGACATATGAGTCAACCTTGCTTATGATACATTGCCATTTTTCATTTGCAAAATTGTGTTTTTGCATGTACTCTACATGGCATTAATTATTTACCCTGCTTTATTATATAATGCAGGATCTTGAACCAGATTTCAATAAAAAGTAACATGTTAATGAAATAATCTACAATAGCATTGTGCAGGGCAAGGCATAATTCGTAAATGGACATTTTGAAGGGAATTGGCAGCGATGGGTAGTGTCCAACGAGGTAATGGCGTGGTGACATGAGTTGAATAAGTTGGATGTTGTTGAGGTTAGCCCTCCCTGGGTGACTTGGGCAGAAAGCAAGCTATGGCACTGTGGAACAGTTGAGGTCCTTATAAAGAGGCAACAATAGATTACTCAAAGCCAAAAGAATCATAGAGGGCTGTTTAGGGTTGCGGTTCCAAAGAGTCATTGGACTCAAAACGTTCTCCCTCTGCACATTGCTAACATACATGCTGAGTTTTTCCACCACTTTTTTTTTATAAATTTCAGATTCCAACTTGTGCAGCATTGTGCTTTTTCTTCAGGCTTATTCAAGATAGATAAGTGTCTGGAACATCATCTTCAGCAAAGTAGCGTGGGAGTAAGTACCCAAGAGAGAAGAAGTTTAAAATGGTAGCAAATTTCAATTTTCATTTGCTTTGCAGCAGGAATTGACAGCCATGTGAAATGAATATGTTGCCATTCCTTTCCCATTATTCTGTTTAAACCTTTTTTCAGTTTTGATGAAACACTATTCCTGGAGCATTAATTTGTCATTTCCCTTCAAATCTGCAGCAGAATAGGATGACAGAGAAGAAATAAGTTATTTCTTATTTTTTCCTTATAAAGAGACAGCAGTGCCAAAAGCAGTGTAGAGTATTTTTATTAAGACAAATTGAAGCCCAGGATCAGGGGCCCATCACAGGAAAACAATAAATTCTTTAGTTGGCAGGTGCTGTTAATTTGATATTATATTGTAGATTACTTTCAGATTGAAGCAAATAGGAGAAATATTTGCAGATTAAAATTTTAAAAGACAATAGGAAATAAAAAACGTAAGAACTAAGTAAATAAAATAGAGATGTAGGGGCAGGTGACGTTTTGTACCTGTATGATGTGGGAACTGGTGGACCCCATTGCGGTTCAGACTGACATCTGTAGCAAGTATTGGTTTCTTGAAGGACTGTAGCTCAGAGCTGATGAGCCAGAGTCTGAGCTTTGAACACTGCAACATCTCGGGGAGGGAGAGAGTTATCTGGATACTTTGTTTCAGGATGTTGTCACACCCCTTGGATTTACTACCTTGAATTTGGTCAATGGTCAGGGCAGAGGTTATGTTTATGAGCAAGGGAAGACCATGAATGATCCAGGAGGTAGTGCTACAGGAGTATCAGCCCTTGACATTGTCTAACAGGTTTGAAATTTTGCTTGCTGAAAATGTGTTGCTGGAAAAGCGCAGCAGGTCAGGCAGCATCCAGGGAACAGGAGAATCGACGTTTCGGGCATAAGCCCTTCTTCAGGAATGAGGAAAGTTTGTCCAGCAGG
>NC_057715.1:77155481-77204850 GCF_004010195.1 Chiloscyllium plagiosum
GGAATGCTGGTAGGGGAGGGGAGGGAAATATATCCTTGGTGGTGGGGTCCGTTTGGAGGTAGCGGAAATGACGGTGGATGATGGGCTGTACATGGAGATTGGTGGGGTGGTAGGTGGGGGCCAGTGGGGTTCTGTCCTGGTGGCGGTTGGAGGGGCGGGGCTCAAGGGCGGAGGAGCGGGAAGTGGAAGAGATGCAGTGGAGAGCATCGTCGACCACGTCGGGGGGGAAATTGCGGTCCTTGAAGGAGGCCATCTGGGTTGTATGTTTTTGGAACTGGTCCTCCTGGGAGCAGATGCGGCGGAGTCGAAGGAATTGGGAGAATGGGATGGCGTTTTTGCTTCCTGTGTGGACAAAAGTGGGGACTGTGAGGAGGATGAGCAAACTGACCATGGTACAGGGAGCTATTCAAGATGGTGGAGAAAAGTGAAATGGAATTATAATTGGGACAATATAGTTAGGAGAATAGACGCTGTTCTCTTTGTCCAGAATTGAGATTCTTGAAGGTAGTGTTGCCTGCTTAGTGCCTGGGTTCAGGATATCTTATCTGAACTGCAGAGCAACTTAGAGTGAGAGAAGGAAAGATCCAGGTGATGTGGTCCATGCAGATACCAAAGATGTAAGTAGAGCAGTTCTGCTGAGGCAATATGAGCAGACTAGGGCTAAATTAAAAGGCAGAACTAAAAAGGTAATAATCTCCAGAAAACCATGAGTGAATTAAAAAGTCATATGTTGACATGAATTGAGAATTGGTAGACAGACAGAAAGCAGAGAGTGGGAACAATCAAAAGATTTGGAACTTGTCCACAAATAGCTTTTGATGCTAGGTCAATTGTTTATTTTAAATCTGAGATAGATAAAAGGTATTTAGGGATATGTGCCAAAAGCAGATAAATGCAGTCAGACCAAAGCTCAGTCATAATCTCATTGACTGTCAGTGCAGGTTTGTAGGGCTAAATGATCTATTCCTGTTCCTAAGGAATAAAAGAGTCTTTTTCCAGTGCCAGACAGTAAGTTGTAAGGGACCGCAAAGATCATAGTTGTCCATGTCTGTTTGAAGTACAAATAAATCATTTGGATCAGGCACCCAAATGCAGTATTTCCAAGTTTACTGATGAAACAAAATTTGGTGGGATTGTGAATTGTGAGGGGATACAAGGGGGCTTCAAGCTGATGTAGATGAGTTGAATGAGTGTGCAAATACATGACAGATACAGTATAACATTACTAAATATGAATTTATGCTCTCTGTGAAAAACAGAAAGACAGTATTATTTAAATAATGACACAAAATGTGGATGTCGAAAAGGATTTTGGTGTCCTTGTACACCATTCGGTGAAGTAGACCAGCAGGTGCAGCAAGCAATTAGGAAGCCAAATGCTATATTGGTCTTCATTGCAAGAGGAATTTAATTGAGAAGTAGAAATGATATACGGGGTCTTGGTGAGATCACAGGTGCAGGTGCATAGTTCCTTGAAAGTGGATTGCAGGTTGGCAGAATATTGAAGAAGGGGCTTGATACGCTTGCCTTAATTGGTCAGTGCATTGATTATAGGAGTTGGGAGGTCATGTTGCAGCTGTGCAAGACATTGGTTAAGCCACTTTTAGAATACTGCATACAATTCAATAGGAAGGATGTTGCTAAACTTGAAAGGGTGCCGATAAGATTTACAAGGATGTTGCCGGGACTGGAGAGGTTCAGTTATAAGGAGAGGCTGAGTAGGCTGGGGATTTTTTTCCCTAATGTTGAAGGCTAAGGGGATACTTTATAGAAGTTTGTAAAATTATGGGGGTTTTGGACAGGGTGAACAGCCAAAGTCTTTTTCTCAAGGTAGGTGAGTCCAAAACTAAAGAGCATAGGTTTAAGGTGAGAGGGGAAAGATTTAAACAGCATCTAAGTGGTAACTTTTCCACGCAGAGGGTCGTACATATATGGATTGAGCTGCCAGAGGAAATGTTGGGGGCTGGTACAATTACAATTCAAAAGAACCTGGATGCAGGTATGAATAGGAAGGGTTTAGAGGAAAATGGGACAACTGCATCGAGTGGGACTAGATTTGATTGGGATGTCTGGTCAGCATGGGCAAGTTGAACCAAAGGGTCTACTTCCATGCTGTATGACTCTATCTAAATTTTTTTTTAGAAACTACATGAGCCATGAGCTAATTGAATCATGCTAGGAACAGGGTCCTGATGAATCACATAACTAGGGCTTTAGATATGGCTTTAAACTAAATAGCAAAAACTGCTTTCTATTTGTTGATTTTTGCTTGTGCTGTTCATCCTCTAGTTGAATCCACTTACATACATTTTTGCTTAACGTTGTGTAATTATGGACAACTGTATAAAAGTTATTTTATTACCACATCCAAATTGATGATCATGAGTTCTATTTATTGCTATTGTATTATTTAGCAGAACATGACAATGATACCAAAGTATACAAGAAGGATTGCTACAGTATATTTATCCACATGTGACAGTAGAAATTGTTACTTTTAAAGAAAACCTGATCCTTGACTCACAATGTTTGAGATATGAAATGCTGGAAGATCTGACTCAAGCTATTGAGTGGCTCATGCAGTTGATTAGTGTTGCACCCACTGACCCACAGGCATTGGCTAAACTAGGAGACCTGTATGACAATGAAGGAGACAAATCCCAGGCTTTCCAATATTATTATGAGGTATTTAATCAACAATGGTCATTCTGGGGATTTTTTAATAACTGTTTGCTAAACCAGTCGTGTAATTGAATTCTCAAATTAAGAGTGGGCCCCAAGATTATTCAGCGTATGTAAGACTGGTACATAAGATTGTGGCCACTCAGACAGTAAATACAAATTATTACATGTGTGTACAACAAAACAGACAATGAACAAGGTTTTCTCATTCACTCAGAGCAGAAATATAAATTAGAAGGACTAAAATCCTTTAGAACTAGCATTCAGTTTGTAAAGCCAATATTTATGATATAACTTTGTGAACTGCTGTCTGTACTATTTGCCAGAATTTTCTTCTAAAGCCACTTCTCTTTGTTACACTTTTATGATCTCTGTAGAAATTGATAATTTTTTTAAAAAGATTTTTGAATTCTTAGTGATAGACTTACAGAAATCATATAAGATTTTAAATATTATGAACTTTACTGTGGTATGCAAATGGTTGTTTGTTCGTTTAGAACTTGACTATTAGTGAAAAAAAACATTTTCTTAAGCTTTTCATTGTGCATTCATTGGGTCATTCACAAGAGGACCAGTGTAAAGGAGATCAGCATTTTATACTACATAAGAAGAGAGTGCTGATTGATCAGCATGGTCACTATGATTTGTGAAGGCATTGGCATGGGAAATGCCTTGGATAGATGATGACTAACAGTTGACTGTCCAGCTTTGATTAAATCTGGCAAGTTGACTAACTGATCAAGGAGAAAGTGAGGACTGCAGATGCTGGAGATCAGAGCTGAAAAATGTGTTGCTGGAAAAGCGCAGCAGGTCAGGCAGCATCCAAGGAGCAGGAGAATCGATGTTTCGGGCATAAGCCCTTCTTCAGGAATCCTCCTACTCTTTCCCCATTATCCTGCACAGTAAAAGCACGGCTCTAAACAAAATATGATGTCAATGTGTTCAGTCTTGTTCCCGTCATTTGTGAGAATATCAATGGTCAAGAAGAGCAACATTTTATAGTACCCATGAGAGTGCTGATTGGTATTGGCAAGTTTGCTTTGATCAGTAGAGGTATTGTCATGGAGAATGCACCATTTGGAATTTGACTAACAGTTAACTGAGCAGTTTTGTTTCAATTTAAACAAGGCAGATTGATTATAATTAGTCAAGGCATTATGCTGAGAAATATACCATGAATGGCTGTTGCTTATAGTGTTATACAGTACCAGGCTCAAACTGTGTACAGGCACACGTTCTTTGTGTCTGCAAAAAACAGGGCTCTGTAATACACGTAACTTCCAGTATGTGCAAGTGTGCCACGCTGTGAGCCCAACTGACAAGCTTAAATCACAGAGATCTAATGCTGGATACTGTGGTTTGAGTTTTGGAAGCACGGGCGAGTGGGAATAATTAGTATCTTACCTGTTGCAAGCATCTTCAAGGACCTTCTGTTTGATATAATCTGCCAGTCTACACAACTAACATTACATTGGCGCTGAAATTCATATATTACACACACACACAATTATGAGAGAGGAAGGGCATCATTTTGGTATGACGGCAACATCCTATTACTGGCAAACATGACTTGTTTTGATATTGCACAGCACATTCACAAACCTTTTGAGATACCATAATCTTCCAGAATAATCTGTACAATGTCTAACATGAGATATGATTTGGTGATTTGGCAACATTTGCCAAATAATCCTGAGTGTGCTAAGAAGTATGCTGACAACCAATTTAAGGTTGTCAGTCAGGTTCGCAGTGTGCCAAACTCTCATACTGGAAGCTAGAAATATTAAATACACAGTGCCCAATCCTTGTCAGACATAAAGAAAATAGAAACATATTGAGTCTATTTCATACTAACAAATTAGATCACAGCCATTCTTTTGTTCGTTCTTCAGAGCATTGCCTTGATCAGTTAGAGCTGAAAAATGTGTTGCTGAAAAGCGCAGCAGATCATAATGTTCATTCATAGAATAGATGTAAACACATTTTTTTATTCTTTATATGGAGAACAATAGTAAGAAAACTATAAAATTGTAAAAACTCAACATAAATGTGGCACCTGTCAATGAGGGCCAGTTGTGGAAGGTGTTGCTGGTTCCTAGATACTAGTAACCTGTCCTAGCCCCATAGGTGACATCATCCCCAAAATATCGAATAGGGTCTTGAGTCTTGGCCAGAATAAACATGGATGCTTTACTTGCACTTATGGAGAACACCACAAAACTTTGTGACCCAAGTGTATAATGTTATTCCAAACAATTGATGTCATTCAGTGAATTTAAGGCTATTAACATTATTTTAAGATTGAAATGAAAATAAATGTGTTTGTTTAGGCCAGTCAAAATCCCTTAGATTGCTGCACTGCCATGTAGTTTACATGGTTGAAATCTTTGTCTCCGGTATGTCCTTTTAAAATACTTGACATTTAATTTAGACTGTTTAATAAATACTTATGAGGAAAATGTTAATTTTGTACCAGACATTATTTTGGTAAATAGGCAGTGTGATTTTCAAGATGTAATGCTGACATTCATGAATTTCAAACTTAAGTCCTTGAGAAAATTTAAATAAAAATCTCAGTGAGGAAGCGTTTGGATAATCTTGTATTGGACACGTAATGCTATCCATAACTAGCACCTTGTATCCTGTTATTTTTATCAGTCGTTTAGGTATTTTCCATCAAACATTGAGGGCATTGAATGGCTTGGAGCATACTACATTGACACACAGTTCTGTGAAAAAGCGATTCAGTACTTTGAAAGGGCAGCACTTATCCAGTAAGAAATATTTTATTTTTGACATTGTATGTTGTATTTCATTATTAGGTGTAACAAGATGTGGCCACTAAAGAGCACTGGCTTCTCTGAGTATCACACGGAGAAACTATTCATTCTCAAAAGAGAGCTATCATTCTTCTCTAAACGGGCAAATGATATAACATCTGAAAACCCTTTGATAGTAATGCAGTTTCCCCAGGACTAATCTGAGGTGCCTCAGTATAGATAATGCACGAGTCCTGGAATGCTCTTGGGGCCCACAACTTTCTAACTCCAAATAGAAATGTTATCCCCGAGCCACAGTTTTCACTGAGCTTCAGAAAGCTTCATACCCAAGATTTATTATCTTCCCAAATGACACTGACGCATAAGCATTCAATGGATTGTTTGAGAATGAGAACCTTGACTCCCTTTAAAATTGTATTTACTTCTTGGCTTGGAAACATTGATTTTTACGATTACATTAATGACTAAATTATTAGGAGAAGGTTATTCAATAACTTAAGTTTACAAATTTGCTAAGTGTCTTGCCTCAGTATGAAGATACTGTGTTAAGTATTCTAGTTGGCGGTAAATGCATTTTAGTGGCATTGCTGTACAATTCTCCCATTGCTATGTTCAAATGCACAGTTCATAGCATAGATTATGCATTTTATAGAGTCATAGAGTCATAGAGATGTACAGCATGGAAACAGACCTTTTGGTCCAACTTGTTCATGCTGACCAGATATCCCAACCCAATCTAGTCCCACCTGCCAGTACCTGGCCCATATCCCTCCATTTTGATTAGATGCCAATCATAACTTTTCTTTTAAACAATAGAGGTTAATTACTTATAAACTTTCCAGATATCCCCATTTATTTAATGCTGAATTTCTGATTTATTTGTTTTTTAAAGCTGTTGTTAAACATTATACTGGTGTACACAGTGCCAAACAGGATTGAGAAAGTGATATATATGTCATGTGGAGTGGCACAGTGGCTCAGTGGTTAGCACTGCAGCCTCACAGCACCAGGGACCCAGCCTTGGTAGACTGTTTGTGTAGAGTTGCATGTTCTCCCTGTCTCCGCGTGGGTTTCCTCCAGTTGCTCTGGTCTAGGTGAATTGACGATGCTAAATTGCCCATAGTGTCCAGGGATGTGCAGGCTAGGTGAGTTGGCCATGGGCAATGAAGGGTTACAGGGATGGGGTGGGGGTGTGGATCTGGGTGGGATGCTCTTCGAAGGTGGTCGGTGTTGACCTGTTGGGCTGAATGCCTTGTTTCCACATTTTAGGGATTCTATAATCTATTCTGTGATGTCCCCCATGCACTATGTTCTCTATCTTAGGCAGGGAATTATATAAGGTATCGGGTAAAAGGATTTGAGAGAGAGAAAATCAGTTGGTAAATTACCTCTCTTCTTTCTACTTTTTGCACTACTCAACATAGCAAGATGAAAAATATTGGTCTTGGATGCCTGGGAAATGGTGAATACTCTGCTTTTGTATAAGGTGTCCTAAACTGAAGAATATGTTGGGAAAGTATAATACAGTAGATTTAAGATGGGAAGTTTAAAAAAAATCTTAAAACTTTGAAGAGGCTGTGTTTATAATTGAAAACTGTGCAAAAGCAATTAATATTTCTTCTTTGGTTTTGAAAATAATGTTTTATTACTATATTTTTAATGCAGACCTACTCAAGTCAAATGGCAGTTAATGGTGGCTAGCTGTTATAGGAGAAGTGGTAAGTTAAATACTTGATTATTACCCAGACTCAAAATATTTTATCTCAAAATACATTAAATGTCTCAGACAAAAACGTCAGCAAGACTAAGTAAAGTTAGAAATATGTTTTCATTTAACATCATACTCAACAGAAAACTGTGTAAGGCAAAAAGTAACACTTGGGGATTGAATGATATAATATAATGTAATAGTACAGTATGTAATAATTATGTTACTGGATGCATAATCCCAGAGGCAGGAATTCAGATCCCACCAAGACAGTTCTTTATACAATTTAAATAATGTGAATGATTCATTAATTTGGAATTTTAAAAAATAAGCAGTTATTATTAATGGTAACCACAAACCACAGGAGTATTGTTAAAATCTATCTGAAATCTGCTGATCTTACCAGCCTGCCTAGTATATGACTACAGATACCCAGCACTGTTCAAGGTTTGCATAAAGATTTGTAGCTCTGATGCTGATTGCCATCGTTGTGGATATGTTCATTGAGCTGGGAAGTCAGTTTGCAGACATTTTGTCTCCTGTCCAGGTGATATTTTCAGTGCTTTAGAGTCTCACTGTGTCTTCTGGAATTTATTTAGTTTAGTTCCTGCTGCTTCTGGTTCTGGTAGTTCATTGTAGTAGCCGATATATTGGATCTAGGTCTGTGTGTTTGTTGATGGAGTCCGTGGATGAGTGTCATGCTTCTAGAAATTCTCTGGCTGTCCTCTGTTTGATCATTGTGTTGTCCCAGTCAAATTTGTCGTCCTTGTCATCTGTGTGTATGACTACTAGGGGCAGCTGTTCGTGGATGCAGATTGCTAGTTGTCTGCCTCTTTGTCATATATGGTGTTTCGTGCAGTCTTTGGCACGGCAAAGCACACAGTCATGTGGTTGAGTCTTAACTGCTCTTTTAAATCTTCTCTCAGTGGCAAGCTGTTCAATTGTATTAAACCAGTACAACAAAGACTGATTAAAAATAAAACTAGGTAGACCATCAATATCAACATAGACACTGGATACAACAAACGTACAGACAGCCCAGTCAATCCTCCAACTACCTTCTCAAACAATGCCAAACTCAGTGGACAGAACTGTCCCACGTACTGGTCAAGTTAAAATCAAAGACTCATCTTCAGTCTTGAAGACTCATCTTCATCTGGACCTCCCTATCAATGCTCTGGATGCCCTATCCACCATCAGAATATAAGACCATAAGACATAGAAGCAGGATTAGACCAATTGGCCAATCAGATCTGTTCTGCCATTCAGTGAGACCATGGTTGATCTGACAATCCTCAACTCCACTTGCCTGCCATTTACCTATAAACCTGGATTCCCTTATTGATTAAAAGTCTATCTACCTCACCCTGGAATATACATTAATGACTTGGCCTCAACAAATCTCTGTGGTAAAGAATTCCATAGATTCACAATGCTCTGAGAGAAGAAATTCTTCTTTATCTGTGTCTTGAATGTGTAACTCCTTATTCTGAGATTGTAGATTCTCCCTAGATTCTCCCACAAGTGGTAGACAATTAGGAGACTACACTTGAGAATCCACAGTATTGACTCCGTACCCGATGGTGATAGCATCAGAACAAATGGGCGAGTAAAGCTCTTGTTAGTTATGATTTACCATCCTCCCTAAGCTCATAGAGTAAATGGTCTAGAATTCCTACAGTGTGGAAGCATGCCATTCAGCCCATTGAGGCCATGCCGCTGCTCGAACAGCATCCCACCTGGTCCTACCCCCCAACTCTATAATCCTGCATTTCCAATGGCTAATCTACCCAGCCTGCATATCACTGGATACGCAATTTAGCGTGGCCAGTCCACTTCACCTGCGCATCCTTGGACTGTAGGAAGAAACCGGAGCACCCGGAAAAAACCTACACAGACGCGGGGAGAATGTGCAAACTCCACAGAGACAGTCGCCCAAAGGTTGAATGGAACCCAGTTCCCTGGTGCTGTGAGGCAGTAGTGCTAATCACTGAGCCACTGTATCGCTCATGAAGCTGGTGAAGAAACAGCCCCAGAATATACTCCAAGGACTGCTTGGTAACACCATTACTGCTTAAGTCTGGAGACATAGCTGCCAGATTAACTAACAAATAGCAAGTCTGAAAGAATCAACGCAATTTTGTCCTGACCAATCTACCTGTTATAGATGCAACTAGCATCAAAGTATTGGTAGAGTGTGACCTCCATGCCGACATATGCAGAAAATTAATTAGAATAGGAATGGGCCATTTGGTCCTTTGAGCCTGCACCACCATTCTATAAAATTATGGCTGAATTGATTGTGATCTCAACTTTCCTTTCCTGCCTATCGCCCTTTTTCTTTGACTCTTTTCAATCGAGAATCTCTCTGATTCAGCCTTAAACATATTCAATGACTCCATTGCTGTCTGGAAAAGAATATTGCAAAAACTGTCAATCTTAATATCTCCTCAATTCTATTTTAATTGTTAGTTTAAATCATTATGTTGGTGACACTACCATTGTGTGAAATGGGATAAATTCAGAAGAAATCCAGTAATTCAAAACTGGGCTTCCACATGGTGCTATGAATTATCACTAGCAACAGAATTGTATTTTGCCACAATCTGTAACTCATGACTGACATACTTTGCTATTATCATCAAGTCACCTTGGTTCAATGAAGAGTATTGAAGTCATACCAGAGAAAATAACTTCAAATGTTTTAGCAAATATCTTGAAGGTATGCCAGTAACAGCACCAAGTATATCTAAAAATGGATGCCAGCCTGGTGAAGCTGCAGACTGTGTGTGCATGAAAAAGACAAGACTGTAACTATCTTTGGCCATTTTGGACATCTTTATATCCATCTATGACAGAGGCCTCTCCTATTTCAGGTGCCAGTCTTCAGCTAGTTCAGTTTATTTTGGTTCATTTTAAGTGGAGGAGGTGATATAGTAATAATGTCACTGGACTAATGATCTAAGACTATAGACAAATGTTCTAAGGTGTGAGTTCTATCAAGTTAGAAGTTCGAATTCAATAAAAAACAGTAATTAAAAAATAGTGAAACTGGAACCACGTAGCCACTGTCAATTGTCATTAAATCTGTTTGGTTCACTAATGTCTTTTAGGAGAGGAAATCTGCCATCCTTGCCTTATCAGGCCTGCAAGTGACTCCCAAGTCTGCACAATGAGGTTCATTGTTAACTGCCCTCTGGGCAAAATAAGGGATGGGCAATAAATGCCAACCTAGCCAGTGGCACCTGCATTCTGTGAATTAATTTTTTAAAATTCCAGACAATGTCAAGAAGTAGCTGAATAATGAAAGCCCAGCAGTTGATGGACTTCGTCCTAGAGTCTTAAAATAACAAGGTAGTTGATGCATTGATTGTATTTTCCAAATCTCCTTTGATTTGGGGATGGGACCATTAGATTGGAAGATAACAAATGTAACTCCTTCATTCAAAAATGGAGAAAGACATAAATCTGGAAACTACAGACCAGTTAGCTAAAAATCTGTCAAAGGGAAAATGTTTGAAGCTGTTACAAAACAAGATGCAGCAGGGCATTGCAGCAAGTTCAAAGTAATAAGGCAGAACCAATGTGCTATTGTGAAAGGGAAGTCATGTTTCACCAATCTATTCCAAAGAGGTGCAGATTTATGTGGATTGGCCATGCTAAATTGCCCACAGTGTCCAGGGATATGCAGGCTAAGTGGATTAGCTATGGGAAATGCAGGGTTACAGGTATAGGGTACAGGGGTTGATCTGGTGGATGCTCTTCGGATGGTCAATGTGGACTAGATGGGCCAAATGGCCTGCTTCCATACTGTAGGAATTCTATGATTCTGTTCATGTACTTTGAGAAAATGATGTGTTGCACATAGATAGCGAGCCAGTAGTTGCACTGTACTTAATGACAAGATGATGTAATTGCGGAGCAGAAATAGAAAATCAGCCCACAAATTTGCTTCAATGAGATCTTGGCTGATCCGATAACCCTCAATTCCATTTTCCTGCCTTCCACATGACCCTTGATTCCCTTACTTGAATATTCTTAACGATCCAGCCTCGACAGCTCTCTATGGTAAAGAATTCCACAGATTCACTACCCTTTGAAAGAAAAATTTCCTTCCAATCTATCTTAAATCAGTGACTCTTTATTCTGCGATTATGCCCTCTGGCCATAGACACTCTCACAAGGGGAAACAGCATATCTGTATCTACAGACTTGTATGTTTGAATATTATTGCTTCTCATTCTTTTAAATTCCAAAGAGTACAGGTCCACCCTAGTCAACCTCTCCTCATAAGACAGTCCCTCCATACATGGGATCAACCTTGTGAATCTTCTCTGAACTGCCTCCAATACCAGTATGTAAGGAGCCCAAAACTGTCCACAGTATCCTAGCTACGGTCTGACTAATGCCTTGTGCAGTTTTAGCAAAATCTCCTGACTTTTATACTCTATTCCCTTTGCAATAAAAGCCAACAGTCCATTCGTTTTCCATGATTCATGCCCGAGGACTCCCAAATCCTCTGTGCTGTAGCTTTCTGCAGTTCTTCTTCATTTAAGTAATATTCTATTATTCCACTTGTGAAACTTCCAACATGTGATGTGGAACATCAGAAACATTGCTTTTCCATATATATATATATATATGTATGTCTGCAGACCTCATTGAATTCAGTGATACATGCCATAGTTAATGTATGTCTGAGATAGGAAAGAATTGGGAGCACAGCTGTAAAGACTTGTTTTCTGTATTTTTGATTGTGTTCTGAAATGGGAAAATCCTGGTTTAAAAACCAAAGATTTTCGAAGGATTACTGCACCGGTTAAAGGCATGTTACGTAACACTCATTGTAAGTGTTGTTTATGCATCTGTGGTTTCAAACAGTGGAGAAAACCTAATTACAGACAAGCTAGAGCTAGGGGACACAGAGATTTGACTAGCACCATGAGTTGATTGGTTTTTGGATTATCAATGACCAGTTATCAATGACAAAGTCCTCCTTCCCTACCTGCCAACAACTATGTGATTGTTTCCCAGGTAGCCTAACAGTTTGGGGGTGTGAGTGTTCAGGTAGAAACAATTGCACCTGTGGAAAGGAAACAGCAGATGCAGAGCTCTCAAGCCCAAAGATAGCTAGTTTAGTTTTCCTCATTAGTTGCTGTTAGATGTGACTTATTTTAAGTCAGAGAGTTTTGAATGTATAATTGCATAATTTATATATAGTAGAATATATTGAACTGGTCGTTTTGTGCCTCCTTGCAATCAAGTGAAATATCTGGAGAAGAAAGATCAAGATAGAGCACTCTTATCAACAGACGGATCATCTCATCAGATCCTGAGAGCCGGGACTACTGAACTGCATCCCTAGTCTTTCCCTCCAGCCATAACACTTTTCAAATGTCTGCCTGATTCTGTATGTATATGTGTAGAAGGAAGGTTTTTATAAGTGGGTGAGAGTTTTAACTATTAGATTAATAAGTCGATGGTTCATAATTCATAGAATCCCAACAGTGCGGAAGCAGGCCATTTGACCCATCAAGTCCACATCGACTCTCCAAAGAGCATTCCACTCAGACCCACCTTATGTCTGTGACCCTGCATTTCCCATGCTAATCCACCTGCAAATCCCAGGGCATTAAGCGCAATTTAGCATGGCCAACCACCTGATCTACACACATTTGGACCAGAGCACCCAGAGGGCACCCATGCAGACACTTGGAGAATGTGCAAACTCCACACAGTCGCCCAAGCATGGATGTTGAACCCAGGCCCCTGGCACTGTGAGGCAGCAGTGCTAACCACTGAGACACCATGCTGCTGTAGTTAGTCTATTTATTTGTAGTAAATAGTAGTTCTTGTTAATGTAGAAATCTGGTCTATGCTTTCTGTCAACTAGGATCTAAATGATAAGTGAATTGGGGAATTATTCATATTGATTAAAATCTTTAAATTTTGTGATGATTCTGGGAATTGCAAGCCTTGATTTCCAGTGTGCTACCGTAATGAGGTGTAAACAACATAAGACAATTCCTTTCTGTTGTAATATGTGTTCATTACTCAGACAGTATGTCATCTTCACCAAGTTCGTGCACATACTGCAACCAGGAATGCGGTGAAGCAGATGAAAGGGCTTCTGAAGGTGCAGTTCAGCTGTTGGACTGAAATGGGGCATCTTCCAGAAAGAGTGCGCCTTATCATTCTGGCATGCTGTGCTTTGCACAACTGTTGCAGGTGATGTGGTTCCATGATAAATTCTGAAAAAGTGGAGTTTGAGAACATTCTAACGTGGAGAATCCCCTGTTATCAACATCTTGGAGGCTAGCATTAGCCAGAGATTTAATAGGAGTAGTCGGAATACTACAGCGAGTAACTCGCTTGACTCCCCAAAGCCAGTGCACCATCAATGGGACACAAGTGAGTTCAATGCAATACTCCCTACGTGCCTGAATGAGTGCAGCTCCAACAACGTTCGAGAAGCTTGACACCGTCCAGGACAAAGCATTACATCAACATTACATCTACAAATATCCACTCCCTCCACCACCAACATTCAGTAGCAGTGATATGAACAAGATGCCTTGCAGCAATTCATCAAGGTTACTTAGACAGCACTTTTCAAACTTCCATTAGAAGGATAAGGGCAGCAGATACATGGGAACATCACACCACCACCTGGAAGTGCCCATCGAAGACACCCATCATCCTTACTTGGAAACAGACTGCTGTTCCTTCAGTGTCATTGGGTCACAATGCTGGAATTCTCTCCCTAATAGTATTGTGGCTCCAACTGCAGCACATGGATTGCAGCGGTTCAATAAGGTAGCTCACCACTAACTTCTCAAGGGCAGGTAGGGATGGCTAATACTGTCCCAGTAAACAAAAGAAGAATTAGGACATTGAGCTGGTGGTAGATTTCCTTATGCATGACAGCTCAAGGACAAAGGAATAGAAGCATATCTTTTTAATTTCCCAACATGGCTGACTTTTTTTTTTAAAGCAGGATGTATAAGGGTCCCTAATCAGAAACCATGTGTATCCTATTAGGAATGGAAAAGTTAAATCAATTAATCCCCATTAGGCTGCTCTTACTGTCCCCCATTGATAAAGCTAAGAGCCAGTTGCCCACTTCAGCCTTTTGTACAGGAGATGCTAATGCAAATGGAGAAAATGTTGTAGAAAAAAAAAGATGTAATCCATCAAGAAAAATAAAAACAATATTTTTATTTTGAAGATTGTTGATTGACTAGCATTCTTAATTTGTATTTAAAGATACACATGGACCATCTTTAGAGTTTTCCAATTGTACATCCTTATGTAGTGCTAATTTGCTATGTACAAAGTTACAACAACAATAAATTACATATATATAAAACATCATTAGCATAGAAAAATACATCAAAGAGCTTAACACCAATTTTGAGATTGAGGTACCAAGGAGCTAATCAAATTAGGTGATCAAAAGCTTTAAGTATGTATGTATTTAAAAGCATCTTAAAAGAGGAGATAGCAAATTAGAATGGTTTAGAAAAGGATTCAAGAACTGGGAGCTTGGACCTATGCTTCCTAAGAGTTTTCCCACTGTGACCCCAATTCCAGGCCTGAAAACTGTTGTGACCCTTAGTGAGTGGTAAGAGAGATGGGAAGACCCATTACAGCAGAGATGGGAATCAGCTGTTGCTTCCCCAGAGTCTGCAATGCCAGAATTTTAGTACACAATGCCACTTGAGACCTCAGTCCCCTCTTTGATGTGTCCTGGCCCAGATAGCAGAAAGCATGACTTCTAATGGAGGGGATTGGTAGCTAAAGGTAGCTAAACAAGGAATAGTGGGATTTGGAGAATTGAATGAGGTTACAGAGATTAGAGGGAGGAGGTGAAAGGAAGTTGAAAATGAGGGTGAGAATTTTAAATTTAATGTGGAGCTTTGACATTTTTGTGGGGTTGACAATATTTTGGTCAGTTACAATTTTTAACTTGCCATAAACTTTTGTGCTAATTTTCAAAAAGTGTTAACTCTTACATTTATGAACTTGTCTATGATTAAAATAGTCATCAATAGTTTCCTTTATTATTACAGGTAACTATCAAAAGGCATTGGAAACATATAAAGACATTCATCAGAAATTTCCTGAAAATGCTGAATGTAAGAGTTTTTCTCAAAGTAAACAATTGATGATAGTCAGAGGATCTGTTTGTCATTTTGACATATCTTTGCTGTGTGTAAAAGCATATGAATGCTTGGAAGACTGGCATAGTGGACATTTTATGTAGCTATACCATAAAAGTGAATGCATTTATTGTACTTTTGATTCCCTATATGTTAGCTTAGAAAACGCCCATGTAAATTATTTTAATCTAGAGCAAAACTGCATTGTGGCAATTTTTATGCATTAATCTGTTAAATGATTGGCAGGACATTGATGAGACTCACTTGATAACCTTAGCATGTATCTGGTCCTTTATCGTAATCAGACATCACTTCATTGTCAATAGTAAGCTGTCACCATTACACAAATGCTTATATATCTGTAGGGTGGGCTTTGGTGTGGAATTGCAGTCTCTCCGCTATAATTAATCTGGGTGTGATTTTTTTTTGTGTGATTCAAAGAGTATTCATGCTTCTTCTAGTATTACTTGCCAAAGCTGTTATTTATACTTTTTGAAGCAAGTTGGCCCCTTTCAATGCAGATGGTATAGACCACTCAGTGCTGTGTTCTGCTGGGCAGAATCAAATTGCCTTAAGGTCTCAAATGCCTCTTAGGACACTAACTTAAGTATTTTAATGTGCCTCGTTCAGGCATAATTGCTGGCTGCCCATATGAAGAACCACTTCAAAATTGCAAAGTTAATGCAGATTTCTCTTTATTCTTCATCTTGTTAGTGCATTGTTCTTGTAGAAACATGGTGGGGGGCAGTATCTACTGACATTGTACTGAGATGTATGTTATCTGCACATAGAATATCAGTAGTTTTACATATTTGCTTTGTTTTAATGTGATTTTGCAGAGGAAAGCCAACTGTTTTGAGGAATTTTCTGGTTTCTGATTTTTTTTTTGTCTGCTCTTTCCATCAATTAGGTATGCTGAATTGTTTGCCTTTTTAATTGATTTTTTGTTTAGGTTTGCGCTTTCTAGTTCGCCTTTGTACCGATATGGGACTAAAAGAAGTTCAGGAATATGCCACAAGACTAAAGAAAGTTGAAAAGATGAAAGAGTTAAGAGAACAGGTAAAGAAGCACTATGTGCACTTAAAGGCAGCTTCTCGATGTAACACCCCAATGAAAGCTTCCTCTCATAAACTAGTATGATATTTGCTTGTTGCACTGGACTTTCTCATGAGTTAAGTGACTTAAGTTGTCACTATTTTTGACCTGTACTTGTTTAGGAGAAAAGTTGATACTACCAGATGAACTTGCTGCCTTTGGGTGAATAATTTTAAGATCTCTGTCTGAATCTTGTTCCCTAGGGAAAATGTGATTCATAAATTCCTGTTATCTACCTATATGTTTAATAAACCCATAGGAGTAGGCCACAGAGTTCCTGCAGAGGTGCTGCACCCTGTTGGGGGATGATGGCTAAATCAATTGATCAATAACTGATGTTTTCTAACAATCTGTTCAGTTGACCTTTTAAACCAGAAAAAGCTTTTAAGTCAAATCTCCTTTTAGACTTCTCCGTGATTAGTTAAAGAATGGGTCTCAATGTAGTGTTGCTGAACTGATGAGAGCTACTCTTAAGGTGTGAAAGTATGAGAAATTCCGTCCTAACGTTTCACTGTCTACATTGAGTAAATCAGAAGGCTAGACCTCCTCAAACTAAAAACATTCAGTAATAACAAACATTTTCCTCCAAGTCTATTTTTATTGGCTGCATAGCCCATGGTGTTAGGGGCAAGGTACTGGCATGGATAGAGGATTGGCTCACTGGCAGAAGACAGAGGGTGTGAAAGGGGGGTCTTTTTCAAGATGGCATTTGGTGATTAGTGGAGTCCGCAAGGATCTGTGTTGGGACTACAACTATTCACATTTTACATTAAAGAAGAAACTGAGGGCATTGTTTTCAAATGACAAAAAGATAGTTGGAAGGACAGGTTGTGTTGCAGAAGGACTTTGACATGGTTGGTGAGTGCACAAAGCAGAGGCAGGTGGAATACAATGTGGGAAAGTGTGAGATTATGCACTTTGGTAGGAAGAAAAGACGCATAGACTATTTTCTGAATGGGAAAGGCTTCAGAAGCAGAAAGAGATATGAGAATCCTAGTTCAGGATTCTCTTAGGTTTAGCATGTACGTTCAATTAGCAGTTAGGAAGGCAAATCAATATTAGCAATAATTTCAAGAGGGCTACAATTCCAGAGCAGAGATGAGCTGGTGAAGCTGAATAAGGCTTTGACCAAACCACATTTGGAATATTGTGAGCAGTTTTGCACCCTGCATCTGAGAAAAGATGTGCTGTCACTGGAGGGGATTCAGAGGAGGTTCACAGAATGATTCTGGAGATGAAAGGCTTGTCATATGAGGAGCAGTTGAGAACTCTGGTCTGTACTGGATGGGGTCCAGAAGGATGATTCTGAAACATACAGAATACTGAGAGGTCTGGATTGAGTAGACATAGAGACTATGTTTCCACTAGTAGGAGAGACTAGGACCCGAGAGCACAGCCTCAGAGTGAAGGGATAACCTTTTAGAACATAGATGAGGAGGAATGTCTTCAGCTAAAGATTGGTTAATTTGTAGAACTAATTGCCACAGAAGGCTGTGGAGGCCAAGTATCGTTAATACAAAGATAAGTTCTTGATTAGTACAGAGGGACTTCAACTATCCAAACTAAGGCGAGGAGTATTTTGTTCGGATAATCGAATGTTCAGATAATTGAATGCTCTGTAACCCAGTTTAGCCAAGCATCGGGACCTTGTGATCTTGTCTGATAATCCAAAATTCGGATAACCAAATGCCGGATAGTCAAGGTTCCTCTGTTAAAGGGATTAAGGGTTAAGGGGAGAAGGCAGGAGAATGCTATAGTGAAACATATCAGCTATGGTTGAATGGCAGAGTAGAAATAAAGGACTGAATGGCCTAATTCTGCTCCTATGTCTTATGGTCTTTCTTCCACCACAACTGCAGGGGGCCCACTCTCAGCCTTTGCAGTTGTAGTGCTTGAGACTTCACTGAGAACCTGTATAATGACTCCACATTTAAAGTTTATTTCATATGGCAGCCTGCGACCCTGTAAAAAAATTACAAAACCATTGACTCTTGAGTTGCATTCAGAAAGAATCCTCAATATCTCACCCCACACCTTACTCTCAGTCCCACTGCCTGTGTAAAGTAGTGAGCCAGGTGGTGAAGGATCAGTGAGGGTAATGGCTGGCCAGATTGCTAGCGGAGCAGTGAAGGGGGAAGCCAATGAACAGCAAAGGAACCAGTGACTGGACTATCCAGTGGGACAATGAGGAAGTGGCAGCAGTAGCAGATGCACTAATTCTGGATCTTTTGGTTCCAGTATGGTGTACATACACAATTAGGTTAATGGCGTCAACTTACTATTGTCGTACTTCAGCAGTAGTTGCACTTTCTAATTTAATAATTAAATTATATTTTCTTGTACTTTTATTTTTAAAACAGCGTGTGAGGTCTGGCAGAGATAGCAGTGCACGTGGGCGCAGAGAAGGCAGCGCTAGTAGCGGTAGGTGTAGTAGAACCTTTTACTACAGTGAAAATAACAAACTCGATTAACTTAGATTGTAATTATTTTCATGAGATTTTAATCCATTGATCTTCGAATTTTAAATGTGGTGTTCATTTTTTTTCATATTACAACAGAAATGTGAGTGTGAAGTTATGGCATGTTCATGATCATATTTTGCATGATTATATTTTCCCTGAAGTTAGTGAAAACAAGAATATCACCCTGAATCATCTATCACTGTAACATTTCACACTTCTTTGTATTAAATTTCACCGCTAAGTTGCCTTTGAGAGATGGTGCAAGTTTCACTCCCATATAGAAGGGTGATGACAGAGATCTTTGTTAGTGCAATTTTATGAAAACTGTGCTGATAAAGTTGATTCTGTACTGGATTACCTCTTCAGTGGTAAACTTTAGAGAAAGCTGCCAAACTATGAGAAGTATTCAACAAAAGCAGTTTAAGCTATGCTTGTCAAGGAGACAGCTGGTTAAAGATTTTGGTATTGCTGAGCTATTGACCCTACTCAATTTAAGACAACTCTCTATTGCTCTCTCTCTGAATGTATAAAAACTAAGTTATTTGTTTAGACACAGCTGACTGCACCATTGCAGCAGCGGGAGTGGTGAGAGCACAGGCCAGAGGCTGCTGTGAAGGTAAATTTCCCTCTTAAAGACTTAACTCATGTATAAGTGGCTTCCATTGCAGAAGCAGGAACAGTGAGAGTGCAGACTGGGGGCTGCTGAGAATATAAGTTTCCCTCTTAAAGTCTTACTTTGTGAATAGGCAGAGCGAAGGCTCAACAAGAGTGGACATGACATGGGGATTGCTGGGCATGTGAACTGAAATATTCGAGCTGTAGCTAAATCTGAGACATTACATGTGCAGTGTCTCCCACCCCTCCTTTTTAAGCCAAAAAAAACAGTGGGTGGAGGGCTTTTTCTTTGTTTTTCATTTATTCAATCTCTCTTGGCAATTTAGAGCAGATGGGATGGAGGCTAGGGCAGCTGCATGCTCCTCTTGCAGGATGTGGGAGGTAAGGGTCACCACTGGTGTCCCTGTTGACTTCACCTGCGAGAGGTCCACACAACTTCAGCTCCTCATAGACCACAGTAGGGAACTGGAGCTGCATGAACTTTGGATCATTCAGGAGGCTGAGGGGTGATAGAGATGAATTATTGGGAGGTAGTCACACCTAAGTTACATGATGAAGGTAGCTGGGTGACCATCAGGAGAAGGAAAGGGAATAGGTAGACATTGCAGGAACCCTGTGTGGCCTTCCCCTCAAAAATAAATATACTGTTTTGGAAACGTTTGAGGGGGGAGGGGGCGACCTACCAGGGAATAGCCAAAGCGGTCAGCTTTCTGGCACTGAGCCTGGTTCTGTGGCTGAGAAGGGAAGGAGAGAGAAAAGGAGAGCAATAATGGTAGGAGAATCAATTGTGAGAGGAGATTCTGTGGTCGCGAATGGTATGTTGCTTCCCAGGTGCCAGTGTCAGGCATGTCTCGTATCAAGTCCACAGTATTCTTAAGGAGGAGAGAGAGCAGCCAAATGTTGTGGTACATATCGGTACCAATGACATAGATAGGGAAAGGGAGGAAACCCTGAAAAGAGAATATAGAATCATAGAATCCCAACAATCCCTTCAGCTTAACGAGTCCACGCCAACCTCCGAAGAGCAACCCACCCAGACCCATTTCCCCCACCCCACGTTTACCCCTGATTAGTGCACATAACCTACAAATTCCTGAACACTATGGGCAATTTAGCATGACCAATTCACCTAACCTGCACATCTTTGGACTGTGGGAGGAAACCCATGCAGACATGGGGAGATTATGCATACTCCACACAGACAACCACCTGAGGTTGGAATCGAACCTGGGTCCCTGGCGCTGTGAGGCTGCAGTGCTAACCACTGAGCCACCGTGCCACCCCTATCTTAGGTTGAAAGCTAGAAGGCAGGACAAGCAGATTAGTAATCTCAGGATTGCTACCAGTGCCATGTGCTGGTGAAGCTAGGAATAGAACGTGAGTGCAAATGAATATGTGGCAGCAGGGCTGGTGTAGGAGGGAGGGCTTCAGATATGTGGATCATTGGGATACTTTCTGGGGAAGGTGGGACGTGTACCAGAAGGACGGGTTGCACTTGAACTTGAGGGGCATCAATATCCTGAGTGGGAGGTTTGCTACAGCTGTTTGGGAGGGTTTAACTAGATTGTCAGGGAGGTGGAAACCTGAGCTACGTATCAGATGATAGAGTAGGTAATGAACAGCCAGATAACAGTGTTCAGAGAGTCTGTGAGGAGGGATAGGCACTTGATGGCACAAAGGTGCAGTCAGTGTGATGGGTTGAAGTGTATCTATTTTAATGGAAGAAGTATCCAGAATAAGGGTGATGAACTCAGAGCTTGGATCAGTACTTGGAACTATGATGTTGTGGCATTACAGAGACTTGGATATCACTGGGGCAGGATGGTTGTTGGATGTTCCAGAGTTGTAGCATTGCTAGTCAGGGTTAGTATCACAGTTGCAGAATGGGAGGTCGTTGAGGAGGGTTTGTCTGCAGAGTCAGTATGGATGGAAGTCAGGTCTGTCCAGGAAGGGTACCTGATGCAATATGTGGACCTGATGCAATAGGCTAACTAGAGGGGAAGCCATATTGGATTTGGAGCTTGGCTACAAACCATGTCAGGTGTCAGATCTCCCATTGGGAGAGCATTTCGGTGAGAGTGATCACAACTCCCTGACCTTTACTATATTTTTGGAAAGGGATAGGAGCAGACGGTATGGGAAAGTATTTAAATGAGGGAGGGGGAAATTACAATGCTTATGCAGGAACTGGGGTGTCTAAATTGGAAACAGGTGTTCTCAAGGAAATGCACAACATAAATGTGGGGATTGTTTAGGAAGCACTTGCTAATGGTGCTGGACAGGTTTGTTCCACTGAGGCAAATAAGGGATGGTAGTTTGAAAGAACCTTGGGCGACAAGGGATGTGGAACATCTGGTCAAGAGGAAGAAGGAAACTTATTTAAGGTTGAGGAGGCAAGGATCAGACAGGGCTATAGAGGGTTACACAGTGGCAGGGAAGGAAGTGAAGAATGGACTTAGGAGAGCTAGAAGGGGGCATGAGAAAACTTTAGCGGGTGGGATTCTACCTTATGTGAGGAACAGGAGGATGGCCAGACTGAGGGTAGGCCCTATGAGGGATAGTGGAAGGAACTTGCGCCTGGAGTCACGGGAAGTAGAGGAGATCCTGAATAAATACTTTGCTTTAGTATTCACTACTAAGAGAGACCTTGACGTTTCTGAGGACAGCATGAAACAGACTGATATGCTAGAACAGGTTGATGTTAGGAAGGGGGATGTGCTGAAAATTTTGACAAACATAAGTATAGATAAGTCCCCTGGGCCAAACGGATATACATCAGGTTCCTACAGGAAGCAAGGGAAGATGATGATTTTTGCATCCTCACTGTCCACTGGAGTACTGTCAGATGGTTGGAGGGGGCAAATGTTATTCCCTTGTTCAAGAAAAGGAATAGGGAAATTGCTGGGAAATACAGACCAGTCAGTCTTATATCAGTAGTGGGCAAAGTATTGGAGTGGATTCTGAGATACAGGATTTATGATTACTTGCAAAACCATACTTTGATTAGAGATAGTCAGCATGGCTTTGTGAGGGGCCGGTCATGTTTCACAGACCTTATTGAATTCTTTGAGGATGTGACAAAATATATTGATGAAGGTACAGCAGTAGATGTGGTGTGCATGGATTTTAGCGAGGCCTTTGATAAGGTTCCCCATGGTAGGTTCATTCATACAGGGAAATCTGGCTATCTGGATACAGAATTTGCTGGTCCGTAGAAGACAGAGTGGTGGTAGATGGAAAGTATTCAGCATGGAGCTCAGTGACCAGTAGTGTTCCACACAGATCAGTTCTGGGACCTCTGCTCTTTGTGATTTTTATAAATGACTTAGATGATGAAGTGGAAGGGTGGGTTCGTAAGTTTGCCAATGACGTGAAGCTTGGTGGAGAGCTGTTATAGGTTGCAACGTGACATTGACAAGATGCAGAATTGGGCTGATGAGTTTCGGATGGAGTTCAACCTGGATAAGTGTGAAGTGATTCACTTTGAAAGGTTGAGTTTGAATACAGATTACAGGGTTAAAGGCAGGATTCTTGGCAGTGTGGAGGAATAGAGGGATCTTTACATCCATGTCCATAGATCCCTCAAAGTTACCACCTAAGTTAATAGGGTTGTTAAGAAGGTGTATAGTATGTTGACTTTCATTAGCAGGGGGATTGAGTTTAAGAGCCACGAAGTTATACTGCAACTTTATACAGCCCTGCTTAGACCACACTTGGAATATTGTGTTCAGTTCTGGTTGCCTCATTATAGGAAATACGTGGATGCTTTAGAGAGGGTGCAGAGGAGATTTACCAGTTGCTGCCTGGACTGGAGGCATGTCTTCTGAAGAAAGCTGAGGGAGCTAGGGCTTTTTTCATTAAAGTAAAGAGGGATGAGAAGTGATTTGATAGAGGTGTACAATAGGTTGAGAGGCATAGATAGAGTGAATAGCCAGAGATATTTTCCCATGGTGGAAATCACGAAGGGGCACAATTTTAAGGTGATTGGAGGAAGGTTTAGGGGAGATGACAGAGGTAGGTTCTTTACCCAAGAATGGTGGGTGTGTGGAACGCACTGCCAGCAGTGGTAGTAGAGTCCGATACATTAGGGACATTTAAGCGACCCTTGATAGGCACATGGAAGATAGTACAATGAAGGGTATGTAGGTCAGTCTAATCCAAGAGTGGAATAAACCTCCAGCGCAACATTGAGGGCCAAAGGGCCTGTACAGTGCTGTACTGTTCTATGACTGGATGTCTGCAGTCTACAAATTAGCCTTTTCCCATTTTGTTATGTATTCTAATAACCAAAATCAATCAGTTTTGAGCTCCACTCTCAGCAATTATATCCATAGCAACCTTAGAGCTTTCCTCCTTCTGAAAGTCATACAGTCATAGTCAAACAGCATATAAACAGGTCCTCTGGTCCAACCAGTCAATGCCGACCATATCCCAAACTAAACTAGTCCCACCTGTCTCCTGCTCCTGGCCTATATCCCTCCAGACCTTTCCTATTCATGTCTCCATCCAAATGTCTTTTAGACATTGTAACTGTACCCGCATCCACCACTTCCTCAGGAAGTTCAATCCACACACAAACCACTCATTTAAAAAAAAAGACATGGGGGAGGGACAGTTTTTTCACACTTTCTCCTTCTCATCTTAAAAATATGTACTCTAGTCTTGAAATCCCCATTCTAGGGAAAAGACACCTGCTATTCACCTTATCTATACCCCTCATGATTTTATAAACCTCTATAAGGTCACTTCTCAATCTCTTAGATTCTAGTGAAAATAGTCTGTGCCTATCCAGCCTCTCCTTATAACTCAAACCATTTAATCATCACTGTTTAAAAATATTCACTATTTGCGGCAACTTGCTGTGCACAGTTTGCTTCTGACATTAAAACAGTTCCAAGTCAGCATGATGTGTGACTTGGAAGGGAAACTTGCAGATGTTACATCTGTTCTCTTGTTCTTCAAGATAATGGAAGTCAAGAGTTTAGAAGGTGTTGTGAAAGAGTCTTGATGTGTTGGTGCTGCACAACATATTCCTGGCACATTCTACTGGCTGTGGAGAAAGTGAATGCTGAAGCAGATGGACAATGTATCAGTCAAGTGGCCTGCTTTGTCCTGGATGGTTTTGAGCTTCTTGAATGGTGTTAGAGCTGCAATCATCCAGGCAAGTGAAGAGTATCCATCATTCTCTTGACATGTGCCTTGTAGACAGACATATGGAAGTAATGAGATGTGTTATTCATTGTAGAATTCCCGGACTTTGACCTGGCTTTACAGCCACAATATTTCTATGGTTGATTCATTTCAGTTTCTGATCAATGGTGACCTCCAGAAGATGTTGATGGTGAGGAGTTCAATGATAGTAATGGCCTTGTATGTCAAGATGTGTTGGATAGCCTCTCTTATTAAAGAAAGTCTATGTCTGGCACTGGCACAGCTTGAATATTCCTTGTCATTATCAACCCTAATCTGAATCTTGTCCAGATCATGTCCCAAGTAGGCACAAGCTGCTTCAGCATTTGAGGAGATGCAAATGCTGTGAGCACTATGCAACCATTGTCAAAATTCCCAATTTTGACATAATGTTAGAGGATAGGTCCCTGATCAAGCAGATGAAGATGTTTTCATGTAGGATACTACTCTGAGAAACACCTGCAGCCGTGTCTTATGGCTGAGATGATTAATGTTAGCAGTCACATCCATCTTCCTTTGTGTTAGATTTGATTTCAACCAGTGAAGAATTCCACCCCTCCCAATTCTCAATGAATTAAAGTTTGCTAGGTTCCTTTATGTTGACTTGATGTCAAGAACAGTCACTCTCACATCGTTTTATAAGTTCAGTTATTTTGTCTAAATTTGGGTCAAGGCTTGTAATGAGGTCTACATACAAGTGCCCATAGTGGACCCAAGCTGAACATGAATAACTGCCTATTGACAGTACTATTGACAATACCTCCATCACTTTCCTAATGATTGAAAGTAATGTAATGGTAACTGGCTGATTTAGATTTGGACAGCAACAATCCCCATATCTAGTCCAACGCCAAGATTGTCTACTTTCTCCTATCAACATTGCTTCTTCACCTGACTGTCCTTTAAAGACTTATTTGTTGAATCCAACCTCCATGTTTGCTCCTTGCTTGATTCTCAAATTAAATCAGACATAAATTCTGCTATATAAAATTCCAGTTTCTATTGCCATCCCTCAGTGAGTGTATTGATTTCAAAATCCTAATTTTCAAATCCTTCCACAAATTGTACCCTTTCAATTTTCTCCACCAATGGGTTACTGCATACACATTCCCTTCCATCGTTTCAACTCTTATCATTTACTCTGTCTTGTGGCAGAGATTTCTCACTTTGGAACTCCCTCCCCAAAACCTCCTTAAGCATCTATGGAGAGAAAACCGAGTTGACATTTTGAGCCCAGTGACCTTTTTGTGAGGCTGCCAGATCTGCTGAGTTTCTCCAGCAATTTCTGTTTTGTTCTGTAAAATCTATCTCTTTAGCATTACCTTCAGATGTTTCCTTTTATCACTCGATTCTCATTCCTATTTCATAGTTTTGCATTTAGCATTTTTAAAATTGCAAAGTATTCTATGTAAATCCAAGTTGCAGTGTTGGATCTATTTATTGGCTGCAAACTAGTGACATAAGGATAAAAGACCAAAGAATTTAAAATGGGCTTATGTCTTCTCAGTATTCCAAGTTCAGATTTCTCTTCAGATAAAAGAATGGTCACAGGATTGTTTATTCAGCAGAATGCCTTGAGAATCATTATCTGAATTCCTTTACAATATAAATGCCATTAAATGTACCTAATTCCTTTAAGCAGAGTCAAAAATTAGCAGGAGATTCTCTGCAAGTTACAAGTTTGTCATTCAGCAATCAAGTGTAGGTCACAAAAAGTGCAGAAGACTCATCAGATTTTGGGGCAGAGAGTGAAATAGTTAATAATCAGAAAAAAAAATTGACAACTGTCATGCAAAACTTCTTACTTATATTTAATATATCTGTACTTTCTAATCTGACACCTGATTCATACATAACTACAATCATAACAGCAACAGCTCATATTTACATAGTGCCTTTAATATTATAAAACATTCCAAGGCTTTTCACAGGGCCTCCAACGTGATCAGTAAAATGATCTATTCAGCTAGTCAGTTCAAGGGCAGTTAGGGACAGGCAATACGTATGGCTTTGCCAGTGTGCCTGCATCTGATGAAATCATATAATATAAGAGAGAACAAGATGGAGAGGTTAAGATGAGAGAGCTTCCAGAGCTTAAGTGATTGAAAGCATGACCACAATGATGAAGCAATAGAAACTGCAGCTATCCCAGAAGGTTTTATGGCTGGAGGAAGTTGCAGACCTAGGGAGGGATAGACACGTGGAGAAATTTTAAAACAAAGATAATTAAAACATTATTTGACCAGGAGCTAATCCAGGTCAATTAGCATATCGTTGAACAGGATTTGGTGCATCTTATGATGTGGGTGGCAAAGTTTTGAATAACTTCAAGTTTATGGAGTAAGTTGTAAGAGACCAGTCAGCACTGTGTTGAAGCAGTCACGTTTGAAGGTGATAAGGGCACAATTGAAGATTTCATTAGCTGATGAGCAGAAGCAGGCACAATCAGGCAATATTGTAAAGATAGAAATAGGCAGTCTTCATGATAGTGTAAACTTGTGGTCAAAAGCTCATCTTGAGATCAAATATAGCACCAAGCATGTACATTTTGGAAATGGTTAGCTATTGAAATATGGATCATGAATTTAATTCTGTAAACATTAATAGTATATGGAACAATCGGCCAAATAGTCTTTTGACAAACTAGGGTTTGTGGTGCATTTATTAGTGTTGATAATCTGTAACTTTACTACTTGTACTCTGGTAAAGTTTGTCAGAGTCTATTTCTGAACAATCATTAAGGTCATATTTGTGACACATCTGCCTTTGCTGTGGATGTTTTTCACTGCAGTGATCTAATGTCAATCTGTGTTACAAAAAATGTTGCAATTACTTTTACTTTCAGCGATGTTACCCATACTTCATACGTCACACTTTTATAATTGTAAACTTGTCATGCACTAATAATTGTAAACTAATATGCTAACATCTCATCAAGAAAAAATCTTAACCAAGATTTCTAAAATCTCCTTTCAACGTTGTGTCCTTGTGACACAATCAAATCATTGAAGTTGTTTGTTAAACAATTTTGTGTCCGTAACTAAAACTTTTAAAAGTTTAATACCAAAATTAAAAAATAACCTGTTTCATAAACATGACTAAATATGTTCATTGAACTGCTCAGTCTGTTGGTCATGTGGAATTGTGGATTTATTTGTAAATGTTTCAAACTTCACAAGATATTTATCACACTCGCAAATAGCTGCTTGAAATACAAACCCACATTTTTGCACACTCATTATGGTCCAAACTCCATTTCTGAGCAATTACTTGAGTTCTTGAGCAAATTGCATGTTCTGCAGTTCCACTGCACTTGCTCCTTCTCATTTATGGTCTGAATGTTATTAAATGCTCTCTCCTACAATTCTCAAAATTACTTTTCCACCCAATCCTGATATAGAACGGTATGAAGTCAACTGGCTTCATGTTGAGTTAAAAATATAGATCAAGTAATCAAACTTTGAATAAAAAAAATACAAACTTGGCAATTTTCAAAACTCACAAAATTAATACTTGTGCCTCCTTAAGTTTAAATTTCTTCCCTTGTCCTGGATGTGATATTTTTGAAATAAGCATTCTATTCATGATATTTAAATAATGCAAGTACAGAATTCCAGTCTGCCCCAGGATCTCGGTATGTGAACAGTGTGCTATTGTGCCTAGAAAATCCTATTTTTAACCAAAGTTGCTTGTCTTGGCTCTCACCTCTAAATCAAAAGGTTATAATTTTAAGTCCCCTTCAAACATTTGGCTGATACTTGAGCATGGTACTGATGGTATGCTGCAGTGTTGAAGCTACTGTCAAGTAATATTTTAAACTGAGGACCAATCCAAACTCAGTACTCAGAGCAGGGGAATGAGGCCAGTTTATATGAGCAATCACACTTCAGAAATGACAGTTAGTGACCATTAAATACATTGGGATACTCCAAGACTTTGCTTAAGTGCACATATAAATTGAATCTTTTGTTCAGACATTTATCATGCCAGCAGATTTGCTTGTATCACATTTCTTGGATATCGTTGACGTCAGGTTTCATTGACTTTACTGTCAAGCTGCAATTACTCAGCAGACACTTGCTCACTGACATTCGACTTGGGTCCCACTATGTCTCCTTACATCCTGAACTCATTACCGCCTTGGTCCAAATATGGACAAAAAAACTGAATTCGAGGGGAAATGAGGGAGGCTGTCCTAGACATTTAAGGTAGCATTTTACTGCATGTGAAAGCAAAGAGCTTGAGCAGAATTGAAGTCCATAAGAATCAAAGAGAAAATTCCCTACAGGTTAGAATCATACCTAACACAAAGGATGTTTGGATTGTTTAGGTCATTCATCTCAGTCATGGGACATCATGCAGGAGCTCCTCTGGCACTTCTGATAGTGGCTTCTCTCCATCATAAGCTCAGCGGTGGAGATGATGCAGATGATTCCACAATGTTTAGCACTATTTTCAACTCCTCAGATATTGAAGTAGTTCATGCAGAAATGCAGCAGAACCTAGATAGCATTCAGTCACAGGATGAAGAGTGGCAATTAACACTCATACCACACCAGTACCAGGCAAAGACCTTTTCCAATAAGAAGGATTCAACCAAATCTCCTTAACATTCAGTGGCATTAAAATCATTGAATTTCCCCACGATCAACATCATAAGGTTTACCATTGACCGGAAATTGAACTGGACCAGCCTTATAAGTACTCTGGCTACCAGAGCAGGTGAGAAGCTACGATGTCTGTGGTGAGTTAATTACCTCCTCTGGATGTTCACCATCTGCAAGGCACAAATCAGGAGTGAATTGAATTGAATTATTGTCACGTGTACCAAGGCACAGTGAAAAGCTTTGCCTTGCGAGCAATACAGGCAGATCACAGAGTTAAGTAGCATGGGTAAGTAAATAATAGGTAAACAGCGGCAAAAACAAAAACACAGGTACAGGCGAATGTTAAGAGTTTGAGAGTCCATTCAGTATTCTAACAACAGTAAGATGTTGACATACTGCATAGATGAGTGCAGCTCCAACCGCACTCAAGAGCAGAACAGGACATGGGCAAATAATGCTGTTTCCCAACCAGCCTGGGGGAGGATTTCAGGGGAAGCAGGGTTGCCCATTTAGTCACCCTGCTGATATCAAGAAAAGGTATTCTGATTTTCCCCTTAAGATTTAAATAGCAAATTCTGACCCTCTGATGAGATAGCTTAAAAATGTGTTGCTGGAAAAGCGCAGCAGGTCAGGCAGCATCAAAGGAGCAGGAGAATCGACATTTCGGGCATAAACCCTTCTTCTGATGAGGTACAACAATTATATTTAGGTGGATTTGCATCTCACCAATAGCTAATCTTGTCTCATTACTATGCTGCTCCCCACTGTCCTGTCCTGCCCTCAGAAACTAGAGATGCCAATTCCATGCAAGTCAGAACAACTGTCTTGAACTTGTGGCAACAGCTCACCGCTTGATTTTCTGGACCTTTGTCCAGCTCCCCCATTTCCCTGCATGCTGTATGGACACTTTTTTTCCACCCTTCCTTCACACAAGTGGACATTGTAAAAACCACATGTCTCACATCATCATGGGTGCTTTCTGACCAACACATACACTTCAACCCTTCAGGATTTCAGTTTGGGGATCATGATATTCCAGAATTGTATGCTTCTGTCGGGCTGCTTTGGCTGCAAGGACTCGCATGCATCTACATATATGCATCTTATTCCTCTTGGATTACTTTCTTAGTGATTGCTCAGTTTGTGTTTACTTGGAAGCTGTTAGCCTTCCAGATTTGCATTGCTTTTTAGTAGGTCGGCTGATCAGTTCCTAAATTACAAGCTGGCCGCCAGCAGCACACTGAAAAGTACTTCCTGGCTTGTAGTCTATGAAGTACTGTGGAGCAGGGGTTTAAATGTAGCATGAAAGTCGCAAAGTCATGGAAGCAGCAAGCACTCCTACTACTCCTGCCACATGAGTACTGGTGCCATTGACACTGATTGCATAATTAATAAGCTGAAGAGCAGATGATTGCATGAAAAATGTCTACATTGGCATGGCAGGCTTTGAATGTCACTAAAGAAAGCTGTTTGCTTAAAAACGGGAAAATTCAACCCTTTGTTTTCTTCTTTAACTTTTACCTGACAAATGATAATAGGCAGTTAACAGAAGGTAAATTCTTGCTGTTTTTAGAAGAGACAGAATATGGGAGAACGTACAACAGTATTTTCTGTTAGATGACATTACATAAATGTTGCATACTTTATGGTGAGAGCTATTTACACTTTCATAATCTATTCAGATCTGAAAACAACAACCAAGCAGCAAAGAAGTAAAATAAACAGCAGCAAACAAAACCTTACTACTTCCACTGCTTGAAACCTTTCTGAAAGATTCTGCCAATTAATTCATAAATTATTATGATTATTATTTATAAATTATCAATTAAAGTGAGGTAGTAATAAAACTTTGGGTTGTATTTCACACACAAACTTTCTAAATCAACACAGAGGACTTTGATAACTTCAGTGCTGATTGATTGCATTTAAACCCATCTTTCAGAATGTGTTTTTAGAAATTTCTACTTCATTAAGTAACCTTGATCATTGCTTTACATTCATAAAACATGGTGCAAGAACTTAACTAAAACTGGCTTTCTTTCTTATATATTCTACCAGAAGATTGAAAATAGATTGGTGCTTGAGTTTGCTTGTTATAACCTGCCTTCAAATACATCATATTTTGGAGCTTTATTAATTCTAACAGTTCTAAGTTTATCAGAGTTTTACCAGCTGTATTGATAACTTTTCAAATGATGAATTGGATCTAATTTACTTGTTTGACCTCTTCTTATCTTCTCTTTGATCAGCCCTGATTCTGAAAGTACAATATCTGGGCAATGAGAAAATAGTATTTGAAAAATATTTGGAATAAGTAGACATGTTAGCTATGCTAACCGCAAAACAACTCTTGTGAAATCCATAATTTGTTACATTTTTTTCTATAATGTTACTCTGAGGGATAGAAATTCTTCTTCAGTAGTTGCACAAAATGTACATTTTTAGATTCGCTGCTTGCCATATGTAATGCTTGATATTCAGTTCCATTTTCTGCAGGGGAACTGAATGTCAGATGGTTCTAATAGTGGAATATCAGATACTACATATAATGGACAGCTAATCTAGTGCCACTCACTCTGAACAATCTACTTGAAACAAATTTCTACACCCCCTCCAATTTTTTGATGCATCTCATTAGAATTGATGCAAAGATTCAAATTCCTATTTTTGTGAGCATATTTGCATCTCAGCCTGTCTTGCATTATTTCAGAAAATGGTCAAAGTAGCTATGTTACCAGTGCTAAAGGAGAACGGATGAGTGCAAAGTTGAAGTCATTGCCTGGTGTTAATGATCCTTATGAAGCAAGCAACAACAAAGATATAGGCAAGTACATGGCTCTTCTTATGTTGAGTTTAGGATCTTTCTTCGTGTAAAATGATGATGTGGAAAAGTGAACTGCATTGTACGGTGATCCTTGGGCAAAGCAAATATATAGTTCTATATTCCAAACATGTGAAAATAGCAGATGTTTCATGATATTAATTAAAGGATTTTTTTTGCCATCAAAGTCTCGTTATGTATCTTATATCCCTATAGTGGATCTCAAACATTTTCATCTGCTGAGCATTTACATGCAACAATAAACCCATGGACCATTCTGCCTATCCTGTGCATCTATTTTGCTTGCTACCTAATGGCAAATTGTGAAAATTCTAAATATTTTCCTATTTCTGTTTTATATGCAATAAATTATTTGGCATTATTTTTAAATTGAATGTTGAAAGAGAGCACGTTGATTTGCAACATTTTAGTATGTATTATAAAATAATCACAATAATCTTCTGAGAATGTAATACTGACGTGTAAGTGATGTGACAACTTGTGCTGTGCACACGGGAGCCAGTCTTGTTGTGTGACATCATGCAAGTGGTGGCAGAGGGTACTGGCCTGTTCTCGCATTATAATTTCAACCATAGCATCACATGTCAGTGTCTTGCATTTTGGACAAGCCCCTGAACTACTTGAAGGGTCCTTGTGGAACAGTACCGCATTTGATAAACCACTTATCTATTAGAATTGAAATGTGCTGCTACTTTGCTTGTAAGACTTCTAATACTTCTTGTAAGATTTTTCTGCACTCTGTGATATTATGTGGCCAGAATATTTAGGGTGCCACGATGGCCCAGTGGTTCAATTCCATCTTTGGGTGACTCTGTGTGTGGAATTTGAACACACTCCTCATGTCTGTGTCGGTTTCCTCCAGTTTCCTCCCTCAGTCCAAAGATATGCAGGTTGGATGGATTGGCATACTAAATTGCCCATAGTGTCTAGGGATGTGCAGGCTGGGTGGATTAGCCATGGGAAATATAGGGTGCAGAGATAGGGCAGGGGGATGAACCTGGGAGGAATACTCTTCGAAGGGTCAGTGGGGACTCAAATGGACCAAATGGCCTGGTTCCACACTGTAATGATTCTATGGAAATTTGTTAATGATTGCTACTTTTGACAAGACTATAGCAAAATAGCTGTTTGGGAGCTCATCTCATCCTTCCCCTCTCCTCCCCCACATGTTATGGAAACTCAGCTGGATGGCAGTTTTGTGATGCAGGTGATGCCAGTCTGCATCTTCTGAGGTTACCATGAAGGTAGTTCCTTCTCAACCTTGCCTGAAGCGTGGTGAACCTCAGGTGAAACTCATCATCAGTTGTCGTCTTCTAATGAGAGAGCAGCACTATGGTCCTCTGAGACTATGGCGACTTTACGTTTTCCATGATATGGGCTAAAAGGAATACCATGCATGGTTATATTCCTTTCAACGGAATCACACACTACATTATGGAGAAAATCAGGGGGTTCCTAAAACTGGGATATTGCTGTTTGTATTGTTCGGGATGTCTGTTCATGTTTGTGGTTGTATGCTGCTTCCTTCACAACCCCATGGTTAGAAAGACCTAGTTGTTACCTCCAGGGATTCAAAAGATTACTTTCAAAGGAGGAGAAGTAGGAGGAGAAAGCAAGGGATGATCTCATGCACAACACTCAATCAGATGAAGTAAGGAAGACTGCATAATGAACCCTTCACTTTAGTTAAAAGGAATTTGCCCACCTGCATCATGGGTACACCATTCCCTTTCAGTACATTTATGCCACACTGTCCGTGATGTATAACACTTGATAAGGCAATAGCAAAAAGCCTTCACACAGCAACTTTATCTGGTGAGACATGAAAAATACAAAAATAAAAGCCTAATTTCTTCAGTGTATACTGTCTTTATGCAGTATGTTGTTAAAAATCACACAACTTATAGTCCAACAGGTTTATTTGGAAGTACTAGTTTTCAGAATGCTGCTCTTTCACCAGGTAGCTGTGGAGCAGATCATAAGACACAGAATTTATAGCAAAAGGTTACAGTGTCATGCAACTGAAACAACATATTGAACAAACCTAGATTGCTGTTAAGTCTTTCATCTTTTAGAATGGGTTGCAGATTTCGGTTCGGAGACAGGGATGTTCCCTCCCAGTTGGGGAACACTTCAGCAGTCAGAGACATTTGACCTCGGATCTTTGAGTGACCATCCTCCAAGGTGGACTTCGGGATACGCAACAACACAGAGTGGCTGAGCAGAGGCTGATAGCCAAGTTCGATACCCATGAGGGTGGCCTCAACCGGGACCTTGGATTCATGTCACGCTACAGGGGACCCCACTACACTATACAGTGTCTCTCTCACACACACACGCGCTCTCTCTCTCTCTCTCTCTCTCTCTCTCTCTCTCACAAACACATGTACATACACTCCCCCACACTCTCATCCTCTCATAGGCTTATACTCTGTCACACACACACACACTCTCTCTCTCTCTCACTCTCACTCTCACACTCACACACTCTCACACACTCTATCATGTACTGCACACATACACGTCTATGGCGTGAACTTGCATCTTCAGAATTACATTTGCAAACACATTCTATTTTGCTCAAAAAGCATACAATCTGCACGTAGTCAATCCATGTAACATTTTATAAATTCCTGCTTTGAAAATAGAACCATTCTGACTCAAGATTGGACTACAGATACACTCTAACTTCGCTCCTTTAATGCATTGTCTAAGCTGAGATGTCACTTTTTTTTAGAAAACCTCAAGTTATCTCAAAGTTCTGGAATTTACACATTAATGATCTTTAACCTGCAAACCATTCTAAAAGATGAAAAACTTAACAGTAATCTAGGTTTGTTCAATATATCATTTCAGTTGAATGATACTGTAATCTTTTGCTATAAATTCTGTCTTCTGATCTTGAGTATCAGAAAGTGCTGCTGGGTGAGTGATCAGGCTGTGGTACATTAAGCAGTGAGGATAGCTTACAGAGCATTGGTGACACCACGTCTGTATGCAGTTTTGGTCTCCTTAATTATGGAAGGATGTAAATGACTTGCAGCCAGTAGTTTAATGGATTTATACCTGGAATGAGTGGATTGTTTTATGAGGAAAGATTGAACAGACTGGGCTTATAATCAATTGAGTTAAAAGACTGAGAGGTGACTTAATTGAAGTGTATAAAAAAAAGTGCCTGTGCTGATTGCGATGTCACTCAAAATTAATCCCATCTGCCTACATATGGTCCTTAACCCTCTATCCCTGCCATATTCATGTGTCTGTCTAAAGGTCTCTTAAATACTGCAATTGTATCTGCTTCTAGCATCTATCCTGGTAGCGCATTCTAAGCACCTGCCATGTTCTGTGTAAAAAGAAAAGCTTTCCTCGTACATCCCTTTAAACATTTCCCCTTTGATCTTAACCCTGTGGCTCCCTAGTGTTAGAAGTTTCCATGATGGAAAAAAGACTTATGCTATCCACGTCATCAATGCCTTTCATAATTTTATATACTTCTATCCGGTCGCCCCCTCAGCCTCTGCTTTAATCAAAATAATCCAAGTTTGCCCAATTTCCCTTTTTGCTAATACACTTCAATCCAAGTAGCATTCTGGTAAACCTTTATTGGGCCTCCACATCCTTCCTATCGTGTGGTGACCAGAACTGCATGCAGTCCTCCAAATGTGTCCTAACTAAAGTTTTATACAGTTGCAACATGACTTGCCAACTTCTTTACTTAGGGCTCCAACTGATAAGGCACACATGCCACATACCTTCTTTACCACCTTATCCACTTGTTTTGCCACTTTCATTATCTGTATGTCAATGCTTCTAATGTTCCTTCTATGTATGGTATATTTTCTTTTGCATTTGAACTCTCGTAATACATCATCTCACACTTGTCTGTTTTAAACTCCATCTACCATTTCTGTGTGCAATTTTCCATCTGGTCTATATCCTGCTGTGTCCTTGGATAACCTTTCTCACTATTCACTAATTTTTGTGTTGTCTGCAAATTTACTAATCATTGTACCTACATTTTCATCCAAATCATTTGTAAATATTACAAACAACACTGATTCTAAAAGAACATCACTATTCACAGACTTCCAGTAGGAAAAATAACCCTACTGGACTCCACAATGCTCTGTAACTCCACAACTACCCTCTATCTTCTATGCCCAAGCCAATTTTGTATCCAGTTTGCCATCTCACAGAAGATTAAGTCACATGGCATCCATGTTATCAGCCTACCATGAATCTACACTGAAAAATGTGTTGCTGGAAAAGCACAGCAGGTCAGGCAGCATCCAAGGAGCAGGAGAATCAATATTTCAAGCCCTTCTTATGCCCAAAACGTCGATTCTCCTGCTCATTGGATGCTGCCTGACCTGCGCTTTTCCAGCAACACATTTTTCAGCTCTGATCTCCAGCATCTGCAGTCCTCACTTCCTCCATGAATCTACACTGTCCTGATTTCCCATATATCACAGGAGAAACATTCTACTATGTCAAGTTGTCCTGCCATTGTGAACCTTCTCAACTACAGACAATAAACTAATTATACAATCTTACCCACTACTCACCAAAATCAGATTTCTCACTTTCGTTCCCTATTTCTAACAAATGACAGACCACTAAAATGAGTGCTTTATACTCTTATCCCCCTCCAGGGGGCACTCACTCAGTTTCTGGACCTGGTTCCTGAGCAACCTAATCCTAGATTAACTTTTTAACACTGATGCCACCTCCAGAGCCTCATTTCTGGATTCTGCTCCATTCTGCTCTGCTCCTGCCACCACTTTGACTGACCTTGATCTGGACCTCACTCTTCAGATACTTAACTGGAAGCTCCTGCCACTGTTTTCTCCCAGATTCAGTCTGCTCTGCTCCTGCTGCTGCTCTGACTGATCTGAACTTTCTTGACAAAGTGGATGTGGGAATTATGTTCCTTCCTGTGGACAAGGCCAGAAGTAGCGTGCTATTTTAAAATTAGGGGTTGCCCTTTTAGGATAGAGTTGAGAATAATTTTCTTTCTCGAAGCAGATTGTGCATCTTTAGAATTCTTTGCCACAGAATTTACCAGTTAGTAGAATTGTCTTGACCTTTGCAATGACTCGGAATGCATCTGTGGTTTACTAGTGCGTATTATTCAAGTTTTTGGCTTCCACTTCTATGGTAGCAGATATAAACCTGTTTCTAAATGAACCTTGATTTTTATTGCTTTATTAGCCCACAACCAAAATTCTGATTTGTGAATCAAAAGCATGAAATCACTCATTGCATAGAACGTCCACATGAAGATTGGTGGCATTCCCTGCCTTTTCCCCATACACCTAATGCTGGCTGAGAACAATGGTAGCTGTGGCCTGTCCCTTCAAGACAGGGTGCTCTCTATCTATAGAAACCAGGGGCAAGTGTAGGTTATTCAGCCCTTCGAGTCTGCTCCACCAAACACCACGATCACTGCCGATCTTCTGTCTCAATGACATGTTCCCACTTTCTCCTCATATACCTTGATACCTTTGATAATTTAAATGTGTCTATCTCTTTTTGAATATATTCAGTGATTTGCCTTCACAGCCTTCTCTGGTAGAGAATTCTACAGGTTTACCACCTTCTGAGTGAAGGAATGTTTCCCTATCACAGCCTAAATGGCCTATCCCATATCCTGTGACTAACCCCTGGTTTTACACTGCCCAATCAGGGAAAATTTCATTCCTGCTTTCTAGTCTGTCCAGTCGTTAGAACATTGTACATTTCAATCAGATCCTTTCCCATCCTTGTAAATTCCAGTGAATACAGGTCTAGTCAAACCAGTCTCTGCTCATAGGACTGCTCTGCCAATCCCAGTATCTGCCTTGTGAATATCTATTGTACTATCTCTCTGGCTACTATAATATTCCAGATGTGGTCTCACCAAGGCATGTATAACTGCAGTAAAACATCTTTGCTTCAGAACTCAAATCCTCTTGCAATAAAGGCTAATAAACCATTTGCCTTCCTAATTGCTTGCCTGTCTATTTTCCTTGACTGATGTACAGAGATACCTAGAATGCTTTGTACATCTGCATCCAGGTAGGTTAAGTAGTAGTAAGCAGTATTTTTGACTGCTGGATCCATCTTGATTTCACCTAACAATTATTCTTGAATGGTTTCAGTGATCTACATAACAGTTTAGTGAAAATATGCACTATTTATAATGGATTTTTCATAACTGTCTCTATAGATGCTTCATATGTGGATCCACTTGGACCACAAATAGAACGACCCAGAACTGCAGCTCGAAGACGGGTTGAAGAAGATGAATTTGCAGATGAAGAACTTGGAGATGATTTGTTACCAGAGTAATGAATGCACCCACTCAGGTCACAAAAAACAAAGAAATGTCACTTTCACAGATGACATATGATATTCTTGCTTTGACAATGTGTACATTAAATATACACATTCTATATTTCTCATGATTATAGTTGCTTTAATGTGCTTGCTAATGCATTATTTATTACATTTGTAATTAACTACAAGTTCCTTGTAAATATAAAACTTGTATATTTTTGATATTTTAATATCTGTGATATAGTGTTAAGGCAATGGTTGGTGTATAGTTCATTGCACTGCATGTTCTATAGTAGATTAATATCTCTAATCGTAATTATATTTGACTATCAGTGATTAACTATATAATATTTCATTTATAGACTAAGAAGATGTTTAAATATTTAGGATTGAAGGCATGTCAATATTTTGTTTAGTTTTCAGCCAGTGTAATTACATTTTTGTACTATTTCTGAATATTACTTTCTTATTAAATATAAAATCAAAACTGATCGATGTAACTGTAGCTATGTAAATAGGCTGAAGCAATCACTGACACTACTAGACTTGCCATCTATACAGTGAACTCTAATTTTATAGCAGCTCAGCATATCAACAACTATGGATTGTTGCAGACTTCATTGATAAAGGAGAATTGTGACAAAAGCATGACTTTAAGAGGTACGTTTTGTCCTGATTTTTTTATGAAAAAAAGTTGAGACAGAGGTCCTAAGCAGTCTGCTCAAGGCCAATAGAGTAAACCGCTTATGAGACTTTGGGGCTTTTTTAAAGATGGAACAATAGTAGCAGCCTGAATGGAAAGGATGACCCACCAGAAGAAAGGGAGAAAGTGATTGTTTTTAAATTTCTGAGATTGGAACTGAAAACACAAAGTCAACTTAAAATGACCAAGGTAGAGATGAAAGTTAGTAATAGTGATGAGGACAGTGATGGAGAGCAATCCCATTGTAGCCAACGGCCTGGTGGGGATCTATTTAAATATGTCTGAGCATTGCCTAAGTCCAATGACAAGAATGTATAACAATAATTTGAGAAAGTGGCTAAACAAATGAAATGGCTGGTCACCATGTGGATATTGTTGATCCAAACAAAATTGGTAGGTAGAACTGGTGAGGTATTTACATCACTGTCAGAGGATATATTTGGGAAGGATGATGAACTAAAAATCTCATCTAAAATGCATGTGAAATAGTCCCAGAAGCCTACGGACAAAGTTTTAGGAATCTAAGGAAGGAACCTGGTCAAACATATGTAGGGTTTTAAAGGATCAAAGTAATTTTGATAGATAGATAAGGACTTTGAAAATAGATCAAGCATATGATACTCTTAGAGAAACAATTATTTTGGAAGAGTTCAAAAATTCACTTGCTGAAGTAATGAGAACTTATGTGGAAGAGCAGAAAGTTAAGACTGCAAGATTAGCAATGGAAATGGCAGATGATTGAGTTTGTTCATAAACCAAGGTTTGGTTTCTGACGTCAATCTTAATTTGTGAGGGATAGAAATTAGGGAAAAGAGAAATCCTCACATGGTAAAGGAAACAAGGAGATCTTATTGAAGATAATAACAATACAGTACTTTACCACAGGGTAAAAAGGAAATCCATGAGGGGGAAAGAGAAGTAAGAAAGCTCAGGCATTTTCACTGTGATAAAGTAGACCACATGAAGTTGCAGTGTTGGTGGTTGAGAATAAGCACTGGGAAGACAGATGTGGGAAAACAAGATAAGGCAAGTGAGTTTTGTTGAAGTGGTTAAGAAAAGCATAGTGGAAGCTAAAAAGCTGCAGAAGAATGTGTACAACCTGATCAGGGGTTGGTTGAGAAGAAAGTGCCAGATCTCTTTAAAGAATTTACTTGTGTGGGTAAGATTTACTCATGTAGGTCAGGAGGAGTAGATAAGGAGATTAAGATTTTAAGATATATTGGAGCAAGTCAGTCTTTGGTGGTGAGAGATATATAATTCAGAATAAATTTTGCCAGGAAAAATGGTAATATATGAAATTCATTATATAAAGTCAAGTTGGAGAGTCCAGCAAAAAGTGGTGAAGTGGTGGTAGGAGTAATAGAGGAATTCTCAGTTCCAGAACTGCAGTTTATCCTTGGTAATGATATAGCTGGATCACAGATGGGACTGATGCCTACTGTGGTTGTAAAGCCAGTGGAAAATCTGGCAACTGATGTGTTACACGAAGTATATCCTGGAAATTTTCCCAACTGTGTGGTAACAAGGTCACAAAGCCACAAATGGAAACAGGAGCAGAAATCAAGGAGTAAAGATAAGTAAGTTGAAGTTCAGTTATCAGAGACGATGTTTGATCAAATGGTTGAGAAAAATCAAGAATGTGGCAGGACAAGAGATTATAATTGCTGACACACTGTCACAACTTTGCTGAAGGAAGACAGAAACTACACCAAAATTGGAGCTGTAGTGACAGCGAAGAGATTACAACCGGATCTGGACCAGATGGGCCAATGGGCTGAGAAGTGGCAGGTGGAGTTTAATTCAGATAAATGCAAGGTGCTGCATTTTGGGAAAGCAAATCTTAGCAGGACTTATACATTTAATGGTAAGGTCCTAGGGAGTGTTGCTGAACAAAGAGACCTTGGAGTACAGGTTCATAGCTCCTTGAAAGTAGAGTCGCAGGTAGATAGGGTAGTGAAGAAGGCATTTGGTATGCTTTCCTTTATTGGTCAGAGTGTTGAGTACAGGAGTTGGGAGGTCATGTTGCGGCTGTACAGGACATTGGTTAGGCCACTGTTGGAATATTACATGCAATTCTGTTCGCCTTCCTATCGAAAAGATGTTGTGAAACTTGAAAGGGTTCAGAAAAGATTTACAAGGATGTTGCCAGGGTTGGAGGATTTGAGCTACAGGGAGAGGCTGAACAGGCTGGGGCTGTTTTCCCTAGAGCATCGGAGGCTAAGGGGTGACCTTATAGAGGTTTACAAAATTATGAGGGGCATGGATAGGGTAAATAGACAAAGTCTTTTCCCTGGGGTCGGGGAACCCAGAACTAGAGGGCGTAGGTTTAGGGTGAGAGGGAAAAGATATAAAAGAGACCTAAGGGGCAACTTTTTTACGCAGAGGGTGGTAAGTGTATGGAATGAGCTGCCAGAGGATGTGGTGACGGCTGGTACAATTGCAACATTTAAGAGGCATTTGGATGGGTATGTGAATAGGAAGGGTTTGGAGGGATATGGGCCGGGTACTGGATTTGGATATCTGGTCGGCATAGACAGTTTGGACCAAAGGGTCTGTTTCCATGCTGTACATTTCTATGACTCTATGACTCAATGTTCGGTGGTGAGCAAAACTGGACTGAGGTGGACTGCCAAAGTGAATTTTTGCATGTTTGGCCCTTCGAGTGCACACCGACCCTCCAAAGAGTATCCCATCCAGACCAACCCCCCCCATCCCTGCATTTCCCATGGTTAATCCACGTAGCCAACATATCCCTGGGTACTATGGACACTTTAGCATAGCCAATCCCCATAAACTGCTCACCTTTGGACTATGAGAGGAAACTGGAGTACCCAGAGGAAACCACGGCAGACACTGGGAGAATGTGCAAACTCCGCACACAGACGCCTAAGGGTGGAATCAAACCCAGGTCCCTAATGCTGTGAAGCAGCAGTGCTAACCACTGAGGCACTGTGCCACCTTAAATTGATGGTTCATTTTTTTGTTAAGGTGTGACGATACTATAATTTTAATAGGTAGTAGAAGAGCCTCTCCAGGACTGCTTGGAATTGGTGGACTGGACCATATTCAAGAATTCAGCGGACAACTTTGATGAGAATGCCACCACCATCACAGACTTAACTAGCAAGTGCGTAGAGGATTGTGTTCCAAAGAAGTCAATCTGTGTATTCCCCAGTCAGAGGTTTTGGATGAACCAGGAATTCCACTGCCTAAAGACCAAACATGAGGCATTCAAGCTGGACAACCCAAACCAACACAGGAATTCCAGATATGACCTCTGTAAAACTATTAGAGATGCCAGGAGGCAGTACCGGACCAAGTTAGAGAGCCAAACTAACTGTATGGATATCTGCTGCCTGTGCAAGGCCTGCAAAATGTAAGTGGATACAAAATGAAACAGAACAAAATAGTGTTCAGAAACACATCCTTCCCTGATACGCTCAATGCTTTCTATCCTCAGTTTGAATAGAATGCCAGTGGCATGGTGTCACCTGCTCTGACTGCCCGGACGCACCTGTTCCCTGTGTCACTGTTGCAGACGTTAGATTGGTCTTCATGAGAATAAACCTGAGGAAAGCAACTGGCACAGACAGAGTCCCCAGCCACGCACTTAGATCCTGTGTGCACCAGCTGGTGGAGATATTCGCTGACATCTTCAACCTCTCTTGGCTACAATCTGAAATCCCCACTGGCTTCAGAAAGACAATTATCAACCCAGTACCAAAGAAAACACATGCAACATGCCTCAACGACCACTGCCCAGGGCTTTGACCTCCATAATCATGAAGTGTTTCAAGGGGCTGGTCAGAACCACATCATCTCTAATCTCCCAGCATGCCTTGATCCCCTGCATTTGCCTACCAGCGGAACAGGTCCACGGTGGACGCCATTTCTCTAGCCCTACACTCATCCCTGGGACATCTGAATAACAAGGACATCTAAGTCAGACTCCTACTCATCAACTACAGCTCTACCTTCAACACAATAATCCCTACCAAACTAATCTGAAAACTCAAAGATCTAGGTCCCAGCTCTGCCCTCTGCAACTGGATTCTCACCACAGACTGCAATCAGTGAAGATAAACAAGAAGGTTCTCACCCCCCCCCCCCCCACTGTACTCCATGTACACCCATGATTGTGTAGCCAAATTCTGTACAAATGCCATCTACAAGTTTGCTGATGACACCACCGTGGTAGGCCAGATATTAGCAATGAGTCAGAATACAGAAAGGAGATAGAGTGCTTGGTGTTATGATACAATGATAACTCTCTCTCTCTCTCTCCCTCTCTCAATGTCAGCAAAACAAAAGAACTGATAATGGACTTCAGGAAGAAAGGAGGAGCCCACAGTCCTATCTACATCAACGCAGCTGAGGTGGAGAGGGTCGAGTGTGTTGGTTATTGTCACTCCTAGGAACTTGACAATCTGTCCTGGTCCTCCCATGTAGCTGCGACGGTCAAGAAGGCACAACAAAGCCTCTTCTTCCTCAGGCGGCTTAGGAAATTCAGTGCGTCCATAAGGACCCTCACCAACTTTTAGTGACGCACCATAAAAAGCATCTATCTGATTGGTATGGCAACTGCTCTGCCCAGGACCATAAGAAACTATAGAAAGTTATATGCACAGTCCAGGCCATCACTGAAGCCAACCTCCCATCCTTGGGATTTACAAGGATGTTGCTCAGGTTGGAGAATGTGAGCTATGGAGAGAGGCTGCATAGGCTGGGGCTGTTTTCCCTGGAGGGTCAGAGGCTGAGGGGTGACCTTTATAGAAGTTTATAAAATCATGAGGGGCATGGATAGGGTAAAACCCTACATATGGGTAAAAACAAGGACTGCAGATGCTGGAAACCAGAGTCTAGATCCGAGTGGTGCTGGAAAAGCACAGCAAGTCAGGCAGCATCCGAGGAGCAGGAAAATCGGCGTTTTGGGCAAAAGCCCTTCAGGAATAGAGGCAGGGTGCCTGCAGAGTGGAGAGATAAATGAGATGGGGTGGGGTTGGGGATAAAGGTAGCAAAGAGTACAATAGGTGAATGGGGGTGGGGATGTAGGTGATAGGTCAGAGAGGAGGGTGGGGGAAGGTACCAAAGAGTACAATGGGTGAGCGAGTGTGTTTCAGGACATGGTTGAAGAGCTTCAGGGCAGAGGAGAAAAATCTCAGTGAGTCTCTCTCTCTCATTGCAACCCCCAGGTTATCTCCTCTGCCCTGGGGGTTTTGGGCAATATCAGAGGGGTTAAATTATGATCTTTGAGAAGAATAATATTGAATTCTATGATGGTAGTTGGGCAATGTTTTGTAGAAAAATGGAAGTAAGTATTCACACAGCATCTGTGGCAATGTCGCGATTACATGACTGAATTCATGCTACGATGAAGTGAACAGTTTCAGCCATTGTCAAATATTACTGATAAACTGTATTAAGTGCGATGATTAACCTTTTACGCAAAATAAGTTGTAAAAATGTTTGACAATCTTAATTTACAACCAAATGAAAATGTTACATGTTAGAAAACAGATACGTTTAAAGTTCGTGAAGAAGGATGACGATTGTACAGAAACATTTTCTTGCTGTTTCTTCAGAAAACCAAAGTGGCAATTTATACATAGACTGTAGCCAATACCCTATTCTGCTGAATTTCAGTAAGCATCAGACAAAGTGTATTATTTCCAGATTATTAGCCAACAAACCTGCACATGAATTGATTTTGGTGAAGAATAGCTGTAATCTCTGAGTTCAAATCTGTAAACAATCCACCAAGTATGTGTGGCTCTCCAAAATTTTACAGAATTGTTATGATCTGAAATGTAGTACTGAAATCATGCAGGAAGCTGATTCAATAGGATATTTGCTAAAAATTGGGTATATACAATGAAAAGAACAACAATTTGTATTTATGTAGCAAATTTATCATAATAAAATATCCTGAGGCACTTCACAGGGACTTCATAAAACAAAATATGACATTGAACCCCATGAAGAGACATTGGGGGAGATGGTGATGTAGTGGCAATGTCACTGGAGTAGTAATCTAGAGTCCTGGACTAAGTTTTCTGGACATTTTCAAATCCTGCCATGGTAGATGGTGACATTTTAATTAAATAGAAATCAAGAATTAAACTGTAAAACTGTTAGTCTATTGATGACCACGAGACCATTGTCAATTATTGTAAAACACTCTCGTTCACTAATATTCTTAGGGATGTAACTGTGCCATCCTTAACCTGATTTGCCCTATGTATGCATCAAGATCCACTCTAGGTTTACTACTCATTTGAAATAAAAGTGGAGAGTTACATTAGAAAGAGTTCAGAGAAGATTTACTTGATTCATTCTTGGGATGAAGGGCTTATCTTATGAAGAAAGGTTCAGCAGGTTGAGTCTGCATCAATTAAAGTATAGAAGAATGAAGTGATCTCATTGAATATATAATCTTGTGAGGGATATTGATAGGGTGTATGTTTACAGAATACGGAAAGGATGTTTCCTCTTTTTGAGGAGATTAGAACTCATGAACACCGTATAAAGAATAAGAGTTCTCCTTAAAGAAAATGTTCCTTACCTCTGTCTTAAAGTGTTATTAAGAAGTGGAATTTTCTTCCCAAGAAGACAGATTATTGAATTTATTCAAGGCTGAGTTAGCTATGTTTTTGATGAACAAAGTAGTCAAGGATAGTTGGGGTTTGTGTCAGAAAAGTAGTTGAAACCAGTTCAGACATTGCTACGAGTTTGGGGGCAACAACACATTCAAGGACATTGGAGATTTGTTCTTAGCTGTATTCAATTTTGTAACATTGGAATGAAATAAAGATGGCTGTGCTAGACTCCTGTGTTTGAATCATTGGATCTTCGATTAACTGTGAGTCCAGGACTGATTCAACTAAAACAATGCAAAATGACCTTGGAACAACTGTCAGCAGCCTTCATTGCTTGGTTAAAAAACCCCTAATATAATAAGTCAAGAAGGCAGCATTACAAATGCTCAAGACTAACACTCAAAGTCAAATCTGGAAGGTAAGAAGCAAGGTCCCAAGAGATCCAACAGTATGCTGATCATCATGACATTCAAAGCCTTTCTTGAAATCACCAGGACCATATAGATCACGGTCAGGTGGACAGAATCCCCTTTATTCACAAGATGGTGGCTCTCCTCTGAAGGACGACAATGCCATCTGTCAACATTGGAAAGAACACTTTCAACAAGGTCTCAATCATAACTAATATTCTACAGGCTATCCCCTAGTACCCTATCTAGGGGTGAACCACCACTGATGCAACAAGCAATTGGACTGATAAAAACAGCAAAGTGTTTGACCCTAGTATTGTGAAAGCTGAGGTCTTCAAAGTGTGCAGACTGTTAATCAGAATGAAACACCATGCACTCATCCTATGGATCTGGAATGAGAGAGAACCCCCCCCCCCCCCCCCCCGCCGCCACAAATGTCCCCCAAATCAGGATCATGGGAATTATAACCATCATCAAGATGAGGGGTTTAAAAAAAATCATGGAAACTATTGAATTGTTTTCCTGTTTCTGAAGCAGGGGAAATCCTGGTATAGATACTCCTGTATTAACTATTTACTGTGGAGGAGGAACTCTGCCCAGGGACAAAATGTAGCTTTAGATCTTTCAAAGGAATCTCTAAGATTACCTGTGTTGCCAGACATGATCCAAGCTAATAAACTGTTACAGTTTATTGCAAGGGAAATTGAATAAAAAATTACAGAGGAATGCTTCAGTTATATAGGGCATTGGTGAGACTGCATGTAGCATACTGTCCACATTATTCATCTCCTTATTCAAAGAAGGATAGAAATGCATTCAAAGCATTTTAAAGAGGTTTGCTAGACTACTAACTGAAACGGATAGGTTAGGTTTGTATCTCCTGAAATTTAGAAGACTAAGAGACAACTTGATTGTAACATACAAGATCCTGAGGTGTTATGACATGGTGGAACTCCAAAGGACATTCTTCTCATGCGATAATTTAAAACCTGGAGTCACTGTTTAAAAGTAAGAGGTTGCTTATTTACGATGGAGATGAGGAGAAATCCTTTCAACAGAATCGCATAAGTATGGTGACACAGAAACGAGACATTTGGCCCATTGTGTCTGCATTGGCACACCAAATGTGCATTATGACCTAGCACCAATCTCCTGCATTTTCTCCTTACTTTTACACATTTTTCCATTTAAATAATCATCCAATTCAATACTTCAGTTGAACCTGCCTTCACCACACTAATCGGCATTGCATTCTCGACCTGAACCAGTTCTATGCAAAGGATTTTTTTCTCACCTCACATTTGTTTCTTTTACAAATTACTTTAAATCTGTGCCCCCTCATGATTTTGAAAACATCTGTCAGATCTCCTTTTAGCTGCTTTCTCTCCAAGAAGAATAGTCCCAAGCTCTCACCTATCCTCATAACTGAAGTTCCTCATCTCTGAATCCATTCTTGTAAATCTCTTCTGAACACTGATGCATTCACATCCTTCCTATAGTGTGACATCCAGAACTGTAGACAATACTCTAGCTGAGGTCTTACACCATGCTCTTGTACTCAATGCATATTAATAAAGCCCAGGATACTGTATGCTTTATTAATTGCTCTCTCTTCATCTGTCCTACTACTTGCAATGTTCAATGCACAAGACACACCCAGGTCATTCTGCTCCTGCACCCCCTTTAGAATTATTGTCCATGTTCTTTCTAACAAAATACATCTTTGCATTGAAACCCACTTTTCTGCTCATTGCACCAATTTGCCTATATATTTTGGAGTTCTACACTCTTCTTCATAGTATACAATGCTTCCAAGTTTCATATTGTTTGCAAACTTTGAAATTGTCCCCTGCGCATTAATATATTATCATGAGAAGCAACAGTCCCAATACCAAACCCGAGGGGTCTTCACTATAAACATTCCTCTAGCCTGCAAAATTTCCTTTGGCCATTATTGTTTTCTATCATTCCACATTGTTACTGTTGCTTTTATTCCATGAGCAATAATCTTTATCAGAAGTCTGTTGTGTGACATTGTATTGAATGTCTTGAGGAAGTTCATATCCACCACATCAATAGCACTAGCCTCATGAAATTTTCTGTAATTTTTTTTTTAAAAAACTCCAGCAAATTAAACACAATTTCCATTTTTGAAATCTATACTGGTTCTCCCTAATCAGCCCATTTTCTTTACATGTCACTCTCAATACTATCCTGATTGTTTTTTAGGGTGTAGATTTGCTCGCTGAGCTGTAGGTTTGATATCCAGACGTTTCGTTACCTGGCTAGGTAACATCATCAGTGGCGACCTCCAAGTGAATTGTTTTTAGAAGTTTCCACTCCTCTGAAGTTAAATTGATTGGTCTGTAATTGCTGAACTTATCGTTGTAACCTTTATTTTTGGACAAGGAAATGATCTTTGCAATTCTCTAGTCTTCTGGCACCTCTGCATCTGGGGAAGACTGAAAGATTACGGCCAGTGCCCATGAAATTTCCACTCTCCTTTACATCATTATCCTTGAGTGGATCTCAACCCTGTGCCTTAAGTCCCAAAACTCTATTCAAGATTTCCTGATTATCAATTTTGAATGCTTCAAGTGATTAACTTTCCTCCTCTATCACCATGAGTAGAGTACCATCTACCTTCTTGGTAAATACAATATTCATTTAATACCTCACCTATGCCGTCTGTCTCCACATGTAAATCCCCTGTGTAGTGTTTAATTGGCCATAATCCTCTTTTTAACACATTATTTATGTCTTTAGAGAACTTTGAGATTCCCTTTTATATTAGTTGCTGTCTTTTTTCATAATTCCTCTTTATTTCTTTGTTTTTTAATCTCTTCTCAGAGCTTCTCCATTCCTTTAGTTCTCAAATGTATCTCCTGTCTCCTGTCAAAAGCACACTTTTTCTTTACCTTAATTTCTATCTCCTTTGTCATTCAGGGAGCTCTGGATTTGTTAACCTTCACTTTTAAGGGAATATAGCTTGACTGTACCCGAACTAGCTCCTCTTTGAAGGTATATTCTGGATTAGTGGTGCTGGAAGAGCACAGCAGTTCAGTCAGCATTCGAGGAGCAGTAAAATCAATGTTTCGGGCAAAAGCCCTTCATCAGGAATAAAGGCAGAGAGCCGGAAGCGTGGAGAGATAAGCTAGAGGAGGGTGGGGGTGGGGAGAAAGTAGCATAGAATACAATA
>NC_057715.1:77205197-77279260 GCF_004010195.1 Chiloscyllium plagiosum
TGACCAGGTAGTCACGGAGGGAACGGTCTTTGCAGAAGGTGGAAAGGGGTGGGGAGGGAAATAGCCCATTGCTAAGTTTCTTCTGCCTTTCATTCCTGTTTTGCCAAGGTCTGCTCAACTCCATTGCTAAGTTGGCTCTCCATGATTGATTTTTCTTACACTGAATTGACCAACTTCATTCTTCATGGTCATTCTAACTTTGTTTCAATGATCAGTATCTCCTAAATGTTGCCCCACTGACACTCAATCCACTTCTCCCATCGCATTTCCAAGAAATACATCCAACAATGCATTCTTTCTCATTGGACTGGACACATTCTGCTGTCAGAAGTTCTCCTGAAAACAATGTAAGAGCACTTGCCCCTAGCATTGCCAGTATGCTAGTCTATATTTATGTATTTGAAAGCCCCATTACAGCATTTCTGTAATTTCCTGCAGATTTGTTTGTTTTTGTCCTTCCTACTAGTTGGTGCTCTATAGAGTACACCTGGCAATATAATTGCACCTTTTTTGTTTCTTAGCTCCAGGTAAATTGATTCTGCTTTTGAACCTCAGACATCCTTTCTCCAGCACAGCAATGCTTTTCTTCACCAATACTACTACCCCACCTCTACTCTTTGAACACTTCACAATATTATTTACCACAATAACTGGATTTAAACTTCACTACTTCCTCCAACTTCACCAGTTAATTTACTATGCCAGTGCTATCCTTCTCTAAGTATTTTGTGAACCCCAGTATTCTTGTCTGATATTCTCTCTTGTTTCACTGCCAAGCTTGTTTAAAGCCTCCCCAACAACTCTAGCAAAATATCCTGTCAGGAACTCAGTCCTAGCTCAGTTCATTTCTAACCTGTCCTACTTATATAGGCTCCCAGAGCCTGTCCCAGTTCTTCAGGACTCTAGGGTCATCTTTCCAGCCATGTATTCATCTGCCTTATCTTTCTATTTCTGTACTCACACATAGCACTGGGTGTAATCTGGCAACTTCTTCATTTGAAGTGCTGTTCCCTAACTTTCCAACTACCTCCCGAAATTCTATTTGCAGGACCTCATCTCCCTTCTTACCTAACTCATTGGCACCAACATGAATCATAAGTTCTCTGTTCTCCCTCCTGCAGAAAATAATGTCCTGCAGTTGTTCTATTCCTTGATATCAGGGAGGCAATATACCATCCTGGCGTCAGATCTATAGCCATAGAAATGCCTATCTGTTCCCCTCACAAATCCTCAACCAATATTGCTGTTCCTTTTTCCCCCCCTCTGGTACATCTGAACTGCTTGTGGTGCCATAAATGTAGCTCTGATCACATTCCTTCAAGGAACCAGCGCCCTCATCTGCTTCCAAAACAGAAAACTGATTTGTGATTGATTCCACATAGGAACTTGGAAGCTCAAGGATTCAGCTTAATCAAGAGCTGGTGTCACTAGGCAAATCCATAAAGGTTACCTGTAAGCATGTTTTTTGTGTTGACATCCTGCAACTTAGGGTTGTGAAGGCAGAGAGAAAATTAACTGCTAAATAGTCAGAGAGAATGGGGAAGATACAGCAGGAATCCCTGGAATACATCTCACTACCCATTATTAAATTCTGAATATTGATTAAACTTATGGTTCCTCCAGGAAATGCAACCAATAGTAGGTTTCTGCAGCTGTGCAGGTGGATGTCTGGAAAGGGTAGTGATAAAAAAAAACAGGATAGGGGAGCAGAAGTTGAATCCAGGACAATTTATTGCCTCCTCCCGAGCAGGATCAAGAATGTCACTCCAGAGCACATTGAGGGGGAGGGTGAACAGACAGAAGTCATAGAGATGTACATCATTGAAACAGACTTTTCGATCCAACCTGTCCATGCCACCCAGATATCCTAATCTAATCTAGTCCCATTTGCCAGCTGTTGGCCCATGTACCCTAAACATTGCCTCTTCATATATCCATCCGGATTCCTCTTAATGTTGTAATTGTACCAGCTTCCACCACTTCCTCTGGCAGCTCATTCCATACATGCACCACCCTTTGCGTCAAAAGGTTACCCCTTAGGTCCCATTTAAATTTTTCCCCTCTCACCTTAAACTGCTCTGTTGTTCCTGATTCTCCCACCCCAGAGAAAAGACCTTGTCTATTTACCCTATACATGCCCCTCATGATTTTATAAACCCTTATAAGGTCACCCCTCAGCCTCTGACACTCCAGGATAAACCGCCCCAGCCTATTCAGCCTCTCCCAATAGCTCAAACTCTCCAACCGTGGCAACATCCTTCTAAATCTCTTCTAAACCATTTCAAGTTTTGCAACAGCCATGGCTTTTCCTTGCAGCCTTTCTTAAATAATGGCACAACATTAGCCACCCTCCAGTATTCCAGCACCTCACCTTGGCTATCAAAGATGTATATATCTCTGCCAGGGGCCCCAAAATCTATTCCCTAGCTTCCCACAATGTCCTGGATACATTTAGAAGGTACAAATGAAGTTGGTAAAAAGAGGAATGAGAACTTGCTAACAGACTTTTGGGAGCTTTACCCTTATCACATGCTACTGAGTGTAGAAAAAGGCAGTAAGAGCAGATGAATATGTGACTGGTGAGATGGTGCAGGAGAGAAGCTTCAAATTTCTGAACCTGGCAGTAATCTTCCCATCCTCAGATACAAGACTGGCACCAGAGGACCGGAAAATTACAAATGTTACTCATGCCCCCCTACACATAACAGCATGGACGTGGAATGAGTGGAGACCATCAAGCTCCTGGGAGTGGTCATCTACAATAAGCTTTCTTGGACTCTTCATGTGGATGCACTGGTTACAAAGGCCCAACAATGTCTCTTCTTCCTCCGGCAGCTGAGGAAATTTGGCATGACAGCAAATACCGTTCCCAACTTTTATAGGTGCGCCATCAAGAGCATTCTGTCTGGATGTATCACTACCTGGTATGGCAACTGTACCATTCAAGATCGGCGACTGTTACAGAGAATGGTGAACTTGGCCCGGAAAATCACAAAGGCCAACCTCCCATCTACAGAATCTAACTACCAGACCCACTGTCAAGGAAAGGCTGCCAGCAATCTCAAAGATCCCTCCCACCCTGGCAATGTTTTTCTACACCTCTACCATTGGGGAGAAGGTACAGAAGCCTGAACACACACACCAGCCGGTTTCGCAACAGTTTCTACTCTACTTTACAAATTTCTTTACAAATTTAGCTAAGTGATGAGAAGTAGAGAGTGGTGGTGATTAGTAGATTTTCATACACTCTATCTAATGTTGGCTTGATATCATGTGCAGTCTCACTCAACTATTTCATGAGTTCTGCTTTTTTGTTGATGTTTGAATTTTACTACATTCTCTGCCTTGATCCAAACAGTACTTTGGTGAGTTGGTTATTTGCCTTTAAGCGCCACTTGACAGAACAGTTGACAATACATTACTGATGATCAGAAGTAGACCTATTGGGAGGTATTTGACTAGATTGGATTTGTTTCACAGTTTGTGGGCAGGAAACGTTATAGAAATTTCCCACATTGTCAGGTAGACTCCAGGGTTGTAGTTTTACTGAGCAATTTGCTTACAGGAGTGGTTAGATGTTTTATAGTACTTTAATATTTTTCATTGTCTTTGCAGGATCTAGTGTCTTCAGCTTAAATATGGGCAGGAAATCTCCTCCTCACTTGTACCAAAGCCCTCAGCTGACAATTTTGAACATCACTTAGAAGCACTGAGGGTAGCAAGGGAAGACAACATACTCTAAGTGAGGTCTTGCTGAGCCTTACACTAAGATCAGCTTGGTGGCATTACTAGTGACCAACCAAGCCAGTAGAGTCCAGAAGGGCATGCAGTATCTGCCAGGTTGGATCTTCAACAAGTGTGAGGGGAATAATGACGAAAGAGCCTGCTGGTTCTTACCCCCAACCAGTCTTCCTGGTAAATTTAGTCTTGGATAGAAGTGATCACTGCTTCAGACTATGATATTTCATGGGATCCAGTATCAATGCTGAGGCATCTACAGTACAACTCTCTCCTCAGTCATTTAAATTGTGCCTCCCCTCTGCTGGATCTGTCCTGCACTAAGACAGAACATACCCCAGGGTGGTGATGGAGATGTCAGGAAATTTGCTGTACGGTGTGATTCCATATCACTTGACTAGTCTGTAGATTAAATTTTCCCAATGTTGGCATAAGCCCCAAAAATCAATGAGAACTAGTCTGACTAGTACAATATGTCAGTGCCAGGTCATCTCTCCAATTCTATTTCGTTTAGACTTTAGATTAGATTCCCTATAAGTATGGAAATAAGCTATTTAGCCCAACAAGTCCACACCAACCACCAAAGAGGAACTCACCCAGACCCATTCCACCTTAAGAATGCACCTAACGCTATGGGCAATTCAGCATGACTAATTCACCTGACTTGCACATATTTGGATTGTGAGAGGAAACCGAAGCACTCAGAGGAAACCCACACAGACATGGGGAGAATGTGCAAACTTCCAGCAGACAGTTGCCCAAAGTGGGAATCGAACCTGGATTCCTGGCACTGTGAGGTAACAGTGCTAACCACTGAACCACCATGCCACCCCTATCTGTAGCAGTTTACTACTTCACAATTAACCACAATGTATGGAGTTACACGTAGGCCAAGTGGGCAATTTCCTTCCCGAAACATTACTATTGAGCCAGATTGGTTTTTATGACAATCCAATAGCTGCATTACTGGTCACCATTACTGGGCTAACTTTGAATGTCAGATTGATTAAATGAATTTCATTTTCACCAGTTGTCATGGTCACCATCATTCCATGCAAATCATATTCTGATACAGGTATTGTAAAGACCTTCAGTGACTCAAAATGATAGTACCTCTTGTTCTATGTGGAAGAACTACATTCTCCCACCTCCAGCCCCAAGAGAACCAAAATAACAAACAGAGCATCTGAAGACTGCATCTATTTTTCTTGATACAAACTGAACAAAAACTGAAAATATGTATGAATTTGTAGTATAAATTGCTAATGGCATCACAACTCTGGCTAGTGAAATAGCTTAGTAGGCAATACATTGTCACAAGTCCCTGCGATGCATTGATATTTTGAACATAACTTCAGTGACAATTCTTATTAATCAAAATCTTTCCAATTAATATAAATGATACATAATTAATAACCGTTCCTTTTTAAATATTTAACAGAGAATCCAAATCTAATTTGGATTCATAATTGGTGTAACAACGGAATTCATTTGCTAAATTCCGATTGTGTTTTGGGAGAAATTTGCACATTTTCACAGAAAGCAACTTTGCTGCTAAGTCTTCCATGACTGCACCTGAAAAAGAGAAAGTCAAACATATTATAAATAAATAACTCACTCAAGTGGCCATCCTAAGCCTAGCTAAAAAAAATTTTGATAAACTAACTGCTTAGGCAACAATAGTGCCCTCACCTAACATCCTGAAATATATATTTTTCTACCAAAGGTTAATAGATCGCAATTAGGAATGAGAACCCTTATCTAAGACAGAGCTACTAACATAACAAAACTCTCTGCATTACCACCTCACCTGAACAGGCTGACTAGAAAATATCTAAAATTTGTAAAATTATGCATATTTAATGCTGCCTTCCAATGAAATTTATTGGGTGTCAGTTAGCTCAGTTGGCTGATGGCTGGCTTGCAATGCAGTGTGACACCAACAACTCAGGTTCAATTCCTGTACCAGCTGAGGTCACTAGGATGGCCTTATCTTCCCAACCTCACATGAGGTGTGGTAACTGTCTTCAGCAGTCACTTCTCTCTAATGAGTGCAGACCTCTGGCATGAGTTCAGGTGCTATCAGAAGGTCACAGGTTTGAATCCTGCTGCAAATATTTAAAGGCATTTGGGCACAGTGGTGGAGTCCCTAGCTCTGGATAAGGAGACATGGGTTCAAGTTCCACCTGTTATAGAAGTGTGTAACAGCATCCCTGAGCAGGTTGATTAGAAAACATCTAAACATGGCAACAAGCTTTTAAAAAAAATTGGAGGCAACAGCCTTAATAATATTATTGCTAAAATATTAATCCAGAGATCCAGGTAACATCCTGGGGACCTAGGTTCAAATATAACCAAACACTTAGAATGGGAGAGTGGTGGGTTAATTGGTTTCTGATTTGTGGCATACCTTCGATAGTTCAGCTTGTGGAATGGAAGGCTATAATCCATTACAAAAGTGACATCTTTCGATGGAAGAGAGTAAAAACAGGTTTAACAGACTGCCTCTGAAGTTAGTGCTGATCTTCTCAAGGACTATAGTTACTTCTATTGTGGTTTTCAGGATTTCTTTCTTATTCTGTGCTTGTGCATCTCCAAAGAATGCTGCCAGTTACAGTGGAGTAATCTCACCATTTCTAGCACAAGGTTTTACTGTAGTAATCAACAGGACTTGCATGTCAATTTGTTGTCTTACTGCGAATCTGATCCCAAATCACAGAGTCAATACAGCACAAATGGAGGTAATTTGACCAATCGTGTCTGAATTGGCTTTCCCAAAAGAACACTGTGGCCCAGTGCCATTCACTTCATGCACAATAGGTGATTATTTAAATAGAAACAAAATGCCCTCTTGAATGTCACATTTGAATTTGGCTCCACCACATTTCCAAGCAGTGTGTTCCAGATTTGAACCACTTGTGAAAATTGCTACTTTTGCCAATTATTTTAAAATCTATTGCCCTTTTGTGATCAGAATCGTTTCTCTCTGTCTACTCTATGCAGATCTGACATGATTTTCAGAACTTCTATCAAATCTCCTTTGAGCCTTCTTCATTCCAAGGAGAACAATTTGAATTTCTCCAATGTTTACCCAAAACTGAAGTTTCTCATCTCTGGAAGCATCTCTTCTGCACTCTCTACAGTGCAAGTCCATTCTTCCTTCAGTGTGGCACCCAGACTCTATACAAAACTCTAGCTGAGGTCTAACAAGTATCTAAATTCACTATTACCTCTTGTTCTTGTACTCTATGAACATGAAGTCCATGATGCTGGACTTGCCTTGCAACCTTCAATGATTAGTGCATATATACACCCACATCAGCCTGCTCCTGCAATCCCATAAAAATAGTACCTCCCCCTATTTTATGTTGTCTACCCATGTTCTTCCATCAAAAATGCATCACTTTAATTCTCATCTGCCACCTAACTGTCCACTGCAATTTAACTATATTCTTTGGACTTCTACACTCCTCCGCTCAGTTTACAATTCTTCCACAAATTTAGTCTTGTAGAAGCGTGGAAGAAAGGAGTGGAAGAAAGGAGTGGAAGAAAGGAGTGGAAGAAAGGAGTGGAAGAAAGGCAACTGGCCCTTTGCATCTTCTCTGCAGTCAATGTGATCATGATTGATCATCCAATTCAGTTCCTGCTTTCTTCCCATACTCTTTCCCATACCACCATTTCGACTGGGACAACACATCTATCCTAGAGGCCTGACACTCCAACCACAATGCCATAAACAAACGCATAGATCTAGATACCATCTATCAACCCCTCAGAAAACAAACAGGAAATTACATCACCACAAATCCCAGGAACCCCATCCAGGACAAACATATAAATAGAAAGCAGGAGACAACAGCTTCGCTTCACTTGGAGGTCGCCACTGATGATGTTACCTAGCCAGGTAATGAAACATCTGGATATCAAACCTACAGCTCAGCGAGCTACACCCTAAACCTCAACCTGAGCTACAAACCTTCACAAGCCTTGCAAAAAAACTATTTAATCCCTTTAGCCTTAAGAACTATATCTAACTTCTTCTTGAAAGCATTCTATTCTTTGGACCTCAATAACTTTCTGTGGCAGAGAATTCCCCAGGCTTTACCACTCTCTGGGTGAAGACATTTCTCCTCATCTCAGTCCTAAAAGGCCTTCCCCCAAATCATTAGACTGTCACCCTTGGTTCTGACCTCCTCAGTCATCAGAAATATCCTTCCTGCATTTGCCCTGCCAGAATTTTATAGGTTTCTATACGATCACCCCTTATTCTTCTGAACATTCGTGAACATAACCGTAAACTAATTTCTTCATACATCAGTCCTGCCATAACAGGAATCAGTCTGGTAAACTTTCACTGCACTCTTCATAGCCAGAACATCCTTCCTGAGACAAGACGACCAAAACGTCACACAATACTCCAGGTATAATCTTACCAAAGCCCTGTACCATTGCAGGTATGACATCCTGTACTCAAACACTCTTGCTATTAAGGCCAAAATGTCTTCTTCATCACCTACTGCACCTTTTTGCTTACTTTTAGTGAATGGTTTACAAGGGCACCCAGGTCTCATTGCACCTCTGCCTTTCCCTATGTATCGCCATTCAGCTAATCCAACTATTTTTGCCACCAAAGTCAATAACCTCACATTTATCTACACTATATTTCATCTGCCATGTATTTGTCCAAAGACTCAACCTGTCCAAATCACATTGTGTCATCTGCAAACTTTGATACTGCCCCCTGCACACCAAGATCCAGATTGTTAATACATATCAAGAAAAGCAAAAGTCTCAATACCAACTCCTTGATAACTTTACTACAGATTTCCTCCAGCCTGTAAAATAGCCATTGACCACTATTCTCTGTTAGACATCAACTTTGTGTACATGCTCCTATTTTATTCCATGTGCCAGAACTTTTCTCACATGTCTGTGTGTGGCACTATATCAAATGCTTTTTGAAAGTCTGTGTACACCACATCAACAAAATTATCCTCATTAACCCCTTCTGTTGTCTCTTCAAAAAATTCCTGCAAATTAGTCAAATAAGATTTCCTCTTCAGCAATCTATGTTAGCTATTCCTAAATTACCCAACCTTTTCCATGTATTTCAAGTAATGGTTGTCAAAGAATCATGTCTCTAGATCCACTAATAGAGGGCAATCAATACATTCATTTTTGCATTAATTCTATATCAAATTTTCAACTACCCTTAACTGCTAAGAAGGGGGGTGAATGCTTTTCCATGAACACAATAAACTGAAAAACGTCCACATACCAGTACAAAGAAGAATCTTCCCTTTTGTTAAATATTTGACTGTTAGTGTTATTTTGCTGAGACACTCTTCTGAAAGGTATGGTGGATCAACAATCACTATGTCAAAACTATGAGGTTGGAGATCTTCATGTAAATTCATAGGGTAGTTGTAGTCATAGAAAACAAACTCATTTCCATAAACTGAAAATCGTCTGTCATACTCCAAAAGAATAGCAGAGAATTCTCCGTTCCAAAGCTGCTTCAGTTTCTGATATATACTTGGGGTACTGATGCAAGCTATTCTGAAAAAGAAATTACGTGAATAAAAAACAATATTGCAATGCTTGTCTCAATTTGGAAGGGCACTGATTCACTTCTTGATTAAAATAATGTCCCGGAGAAACATTAAGATGTTGTCTAGTTAAAACAACACACATACCTGCCATTATTTCCTGATGCTTCAATCGCTTCCTGGGCTAGCTGTAGAGCAGTTTCATCATTGTACCAAAACTGGCTTAATTGCTATTAAAATATTAAAAATACTTTTAGAAATTAGTTTAGCAACATTACTGGTCAGCAGTTTTATTTAGCAGTCAAAAATCAAGATTCTAAACTATAATTTTATGCAAATGTTGCAATAGTCCATAATTATATTCAAATTATAATCAAGTTGGATGTATTACCTAGACATATTGTTTGAAAGCATATCTAAAATGAACATAAAATTTTCTAAAACTTATCAAGTTAAAAAAGAAAATTGACGAAGCATGTATTCAAAAGTAAATGGTCAAAAGAATATGCAAAACTTGGGATATCAGATGCTCAAAAAGTTGGGGCATTTCTTTCAACATCAAAGGCATTATTCAGAGAGAATAATAATCACTCACATCTCAGAATATGCTACACATTCAATTGTGTCTGTTTTGGTTTTTCAAAAGAGTTGTCAATCCCATTTCCTGCACTGCACATTTTTCTTTTTTGTGCTAATATGCTGAAGAGTCATACCAGACTCAAAATGTTCCTCTCTCCACAGATGCTGCCAGACACACTGAGTTTCTTTAGCATTCTCAGTGTTTGCACTGGCAGTATTTTGCCTTTAACAACTTTGTAAGTCTCTCCTTAACCTTATTTTCTTTAAGTATATTAATTCTAACTTCTCTAATTTTTTCTACATAAATGAATTTCCTCATCACGGTACAATTGTAGTAAACCTTCTTCTACATTCTTTCTAAAATGTTCTTCCTAGAACTGAAACCATATTTTAGCTTATTCAACATGTTTTGTAACAGAATAAATCTGAAACTGTGCTACAAGAATTTCTTCAGTTAATAATTTAAATGTTGATAAGCAAAGAAAATCAACGTTATGGATGTTACTCTTTTTAGGATTCTGTACGATATTTACACATTTAAACATAGTACTGCTTGTGGAGTGAAACTAAAGCAGAATTATTACGAATTCCAAGAAGCAATTGCACTACAGCAATTACTGAAAATGAATGCTAGATAGAAAGCACCTCTTCAATTTCATTAGCAAAGCAGTGATCCCTGACCTCCTAGCACCAGCGTTTACATTTAAACAACAAAGACACTTGAAAGTAAATATAAAAATAAAGCATGCCGTATGTTCTCCTTGTACAGATATACTCAAAAATAATTGATTAAAAAATGCTTTCATATGAATGGACTAAGCTATTGAGAGAATATTCAAATGAACAGCCCATGCTGCATGTTACAAATGAAGAAGTTGGATTCTTTAGAATGCACTTCAAGCTCCTTCAAGCGTTTTTCGTCTGAGTAAACAATAATGTTTTTAAATTTTACAGAGCTAGTAAAATACACATCATTAAGAGACATACAGCAAATTAACTGCAATGGTTCAGAAAGGCAACTCACTACCATTTCTTTTGAAGGGCAACTGGGGATTAACAATAAATCCTGGCCCATTTAATAATGTCCACATCAGTGAGTGAATTTTTTTTAAAAATCATTGAAAAATAAACACTTACTGGAAATTGGAGAGTTCTTCTGACTGTGATAGGATATTCTGGCTTCGATAAAAGTTTTTTTTAAAAAGTAATCTTTGTATTGATTAAAATAGATCAGTCCTGGGAAATTTTTAAGATATATCAACTTTATCTACCAAAGTGTATGAAGTTTTATCCATCAAATCTATTCATGCAAATGCTCTGTGTAATGTTCACTTTGATCTGCCCCAACATTTATGTCTCATCCATCTCTAAAAGACATCTGCAACAGTCATCCTATGACAGTTGAAGCAATAATTAGTACAACCTAAATCCATTTTGTGATTTTTGCTAATCATCAGCCTGTCATTTATACTGAAATAATAGTCCACCTACACTACTGAAGTGTACATGTGCTGAAAATGTTACCAATATATTATTACAACTATATTTCGGGAATAGACAATTAAAGGTAAAAGTCATCAATATTTTACCCAGTCTTCTTCTACAGACTCAGTAAAATAATTATTGAGCCCTGCATATTCCTTCTTCTGCTGGTCCAGTTGGAACTCCTGCAGGGCAGCCAAAGCATGAGCTGACAACCGAATATCGTCATCGTCATCACTGTCGTTCATTCTGATGGCAAATTATCCTGGAACAAATCAAAAGGGTGTATAGCATGCATCAAATAATACATTTTAACGCAAATACGAAACGTTCCTTCCTAGTTCCAAAATTAGCTGACTTTAATAACAGTTCTCTTTGCTGAAGTTTTGTCCCTCTCCTTCTGGGGAACAGAATGTGGTCTGAAAATATTGAGTGCAAGTATTGAGCTCAGAACACTGTAAAGTATTTAGTCACGAAGAGAACTGCCCCAAGCTTGCACTGAACTTCACTAGATCACAGCAGCAGAAATACACCTTGAACTCTGTTGCCAATTTTGATTTTCTTTTTGCCTTGAGCTGGTCTAAATCTAGTTTTTTTCCCCCACAGTTTTGTTTTCAGACAGAGCTATCTAACCATTATTCTGTTAGTGACACACGGTCCAGACAAATGCTTTGCTTAATCACGACTGTTTCCGGTCATTTTGCCTTTTATTCCGACATCTTTTCATTTAACCTCTTTCACTCTCTACCTTTTCCCAGGCTTTGTCTTTTTTCCTCTCCGCCTCCTTTCAACTTCATTAATCCTATAACCTTTCTAACTTCTTTCAATTCTGAACAAGTCATATTCGCCTCGAGACATTACTTAATTTCTCTCAACACCGATCTTGCCAAGATTTGGATTTCAATCATCCGTATTATTTTGCTTGTATTTTTTAGCGGCCGATATTCACACGTGCATTAAATCGCTGCGTAAGATCAGCTGGACAAACCAAGCTCCTGGTGCAAAGCCCCTTTTCTCTGGATGTTCGGGGCTTCCTTCTGTTTAATGAGAGCAGAAAATGTGGAGAAATGGTACAGACCAGGCAGCAATTGTGCAGAAAATAAAAACAGCAATCTTCACTGCGGTGACCTTTGTCAGAACTGGAAGACGAGAGGAAGTTTTGTAAGAAGTTTTTGAAAATGCTTTGAGCCTCATCCTCTCAAACTTCATCCATTCTCCTAAAGATCCTCAACATGAAACATCTTTCCCTCTGAACCAAGGCTGCTCGGTATCTCCATCATTCTCTCATTATACCCCACAATAATAGTGAGGGACTTAGCCCGTTTATTTAATCGATGATTAAACCCCAAATACAGACCGCTGTTATACTCACACCAACCTTTCCCCTCTGACCTAGCGGAAAAGGAAGTGAATATGTAGGTTTAGGGTGGGAACAAAAATCATCTGAAGGTTTTTAAAGATTAGTTTTAATAAATACTGTTACGTTTCTAATGAGGGTTCTGTTTCTAATGCACTGGTTTGGATTTGGTTTGCATTCGGTCTTTACCAGTTAGCAACGCTGGAAGGATTACAACTTTAACTGGATTCTTTCACTGGTGTGAAGTATTTAATTCTTCACAGATATTCCCAACCAATCGCAGCCCGATTCATTTTAGTTAAATTATATCCATGCAAAATCTGAAAAGAATGGTTTGCTTCCAATGAAACGTTGATTTTTTTCTCTCAGGAGAGGTATAGTTTATTCTTCTGTTTCGGATTTCAATATTTGCGGGTTTTCGTTATTTCCGTCGATATACAAGAATAGCGAGCACACGACAACTGCGTATAATTCCACCCCCCGCCTGTCACAATACTTCTGAATACAGCCATCGCAATAATGTTGGGCACAAACCCATGGCCTTCATAACCACAGTGCTTACAACACAAATAATTTTAAATTAAATTGCACTGTTCTTACATTTCAATTTCCATCTAACGGACACAGTCTTGGAGCCACCGAATCAGATAACTTTTTGTTGTAGGGAAACCTGCTTACTCTTAGAAACGAATAGGCTTGATTATCACATACTCTGAGTATAGTGAAAAGTTTATACTTGGCTAATTACAGTTCCGACTTAGGTACAAAACTATGTGTGCACAGCTTCTTTAGTTACAAAATCTTAGACAATAGATAAATAAAACGTCTAGCATTACAGAAATAAAAATTCAGAACAACAGACGATGATAGCAGCTAACGTCCAGTCCACACCCGACCATGCCAGTGATACACCACACTGGGAGGACAATATACCAGGACGAGAGGTCAGCATGTCACTCCTGGGTGCTGCTGTGCCAGGCCGATAACTGTCGTCACAGGCCATGAGAAAAGAAGAAGAAAAGCACCAAGAATAAGAGAACAGGTGGAGTCCTCTACCCTGCTGCTATCTTGCAACATACATACTTATATAGCTAAATTCATCAAAATGATTATAAAACATAGGAACAGAAATTAGGCCATTCAGCCCATTGAGTCTGCTCAATCATGGCTGATCGATTTTTCAAACCCATTTTCCTGCTTTCTCCCCATAACCTTTGATCATTTTGGCAGTCAAGAACTTATCGATCCCTGTTTTAAATATACTCAATGACCTGGCCTCTACAGTCTTCAGTGGCAACGAACTCCACAGATTCACCACTCCCTGACTGAACAGATTTCTCTTTATCTCCGTTCTAAATGGTCTTCCCTTTACTCTGAGGCTACACCCTCAGGTCCTCGTCTTTCCTGCCAACAGAAACATCTTCCCAACATCCAGTCTGTCCAGACCATTCAGTCTTCTAAGTTTCAATCAGTTTCCCCCCACATCCTTCTAAACTCCATAGCAGATGGCCTCCCTCATCAAAGACCACAATTTCCCCTCCCACGTGGTTGACGATGCCCTCCTGCGTATCTCCTCCATTTCACACACCTCCACGCTTGTACCCTATCCCCTCCAATTGCAAAAAGGACAGAACCCCACTGGTCCTCATCTTCCACTCCACCAGCCTCCGCATCATCCTCCGCCATTTCCACCACCTAAAAACAGACCCTATTCCCAGAGATAGATTTCCTGCCCCACCCTTATCTGTGTTTTGGAGAGACCATTCACTCTGTGATTCCCTTGTCAGGTCTGCACATCCCACTAACCACCCACCCCTCCTGGCACCTTCCCCTGCCATCGCAGGAAGTGCAGGCCCTGTGCCCACACCTCCCCCCTTACCTCCATCCAAGACCCCAAAGGATCCTTCTACATCTGACAAAAGTTTACCTGTACTTCCACACGTCATCTACTGCATCTGTTGCACCCGATGTGGTCTCCTCTACACTGGGAAGACAGGACGCCACTTGCAGATCGTTTCAGAGAACATCTCTGGGACACCCATGCAACCAACCCCAATGCCCTCTGGCTGAACACTAATGCCCTCTCCCACTCCGCCAAGGAATGCAGGTCCTGGGCCTCCCACATTGCCAAACCCTAACCACCCGACACCTGGAGGAAAAAACATCTCCTTCCGCGTTGGGATACTTCAACCACATGGATTTTACTAGTTTCCCTATTTCCCTCCCAGCACCTTACCCCAGTCCCAACCTCCCAACTCAGCATCCCCCTCTTAAACAGTCCTACCTATCCATCTTCCTTCTCACCTATCTGCTCCACCCTCCTCTCCGACCTATCACTTTCACCTCCACCTTCATCTATCGCATTCCCAGCTACCTTCCCCCAGCCCCACCCTCATCCTATTTATCTCTCAGCCCCCTTGGCCCACAAGCCTCATTCCTGATAAAAGGCTTACGCCTGAAATGTCGACTCTCCTGTTCCTCAGGTGCTGCCTGACCGGCTCTGCTTTTCCAGCAGCACACTCTGACTCCTCATATACTAAGGAGAAAGTGAGGTCTGCAGATGCTGGAGATCAGAGCTGAAAATGTGTTGCTGGAAAAGCACAGCAGGTCAGGCAGCATCCAGGGAACAGGAGAATCGACGTTTCGGGCATAAGCCCTTCTTCAGGAATGAGGAAAGTTTGTCCAGCAGGCTAAGATAAAAGGTAGGGAGGAGTGACTTGGGGGAGGGGCGTCGGAAATGTGATAGGTGGAAAGAGGGCAAGGTGAAGGTGATAGGTCAGACTGGGGTTGGGGCGGAGAGGTCGGGAAGAAGATCTCAGGTTAGGAAGGCGGTGCTGAATTCGATGGATTAGACTGAGACAAGGTGGGGGGAGGGGGAATGAGGAAACTGGTGAAATCCGAGTTCATCCCTTGTGGTTGACTGCTGGACAAACTTTCCTCATTCCTGAAGAAGGGCTTATGCCCGAAACGTCGATTCTCCTGTTCCCTGGATGCTGCCTGACCTGCTGCGCTTTTCCAGCAACACATTTGCAGCTCCTCATATACTAAGCCTTGCATTCTTAGGATTATTCTCGTAAACCTCCTCTAGACCCATTCCAGGCCCAATACCATCCTGAGGTATAGGGCCCAAAACTGCTCACAATACTCTAAATGTGGTCAGACCACATTTAGCTTTAAAAAGCCTCAGAAATATATCCCTGCTTTTATATGCTAGTCCTCCCGAGATGAATGCAATATTGTATTTACATTCCTAACTACTGACTCAACCTGCAAGTTTACCTGAGTAACCTGGACTAGGAATTCCAAGTACCTTTGCACTTCAGATTTATGGATTTTCTCTCAACTTAGAAAGGAGTTCATGCCTCGATTCTTTGCACCAAAGTGCATGATCTCTCACTTTTTCCGATGCTGTATTTCATCTGCCACTTCTTTACCCACTCTCCTAAGCTGTCTAAGTCTTTCTACAGCTTCCCCGCCTCCTCAATACTACTTGCCACTCCACCTATCTTTGTGTCAGCTGCAAGCTTAGCCAGAATGTTTTGCAGTTCCTTCATCCAGATCATTAATGCATAAAGTGAAAAGTTGTGTTCCCAACACTAACCATTCTCCACCTTTGTTACAATGCCAATAGACCATTTGGCTGCAGAAGGGTATGGTAGTTAAGACAGACCCAAACTGTAATCTTAACTCCATCTGAAATCTGGTCACTGAATAGCAATCAGGAGAGGGAAACAGAGTTGTGGAAAATTCTGGTTTCTTCCATATTTGTCCTAACTGAAATCAACTATTTGTACAAACTGAATACGGAATTTTACTTTATCTTCACTAAATATAAAGTTATAAATCACACAACACCAGGTTATAGTCCAACAGGTTTATTTGGAGGCACTAGCTTTCAGAGCGCTGGTCCTTCATCAGGTGGTTCTGAAGCAGGATCGTAAGACACAGAATTTATAGCAAAAGATTACAGTTTCAACTTTGTCCATCCCAGTCCAACACCAGCTTCTCCAAATCTTCACTAAATATAGTTCAGTATCACATGGGACATTTGCCATCACCTGCCTATTCTGCTTTACAGGTTCATTTTAATAATCCATGGTTCTTTTTAAAGAACAAGGAGTTATCCAGTTTCCCAGTCAACATAATTTCCCAAACCAACACTAAAAGTAATCTTATTGCTGCTGGCAGGAACCTACAAAATCACAAAATACACTGTTGGAACTACTAACATACTTCAAAGTAACAGATGTTGCAAAGACACAGAAAATACTTAATAAATGCAAGTATAGCCAGCAACATTCACATTTGGTGAAATAATAAAAACTCCTGCAACATGTAACTGGCTCTTTGACAATTGTTCATGCATATCAGAGAATATATTTGCTACAGCTATCCCTGTTTGTTTTCTTCTGCAGTTATTTTCCTTGAGGTGAAAGGTTTTGGGTGACATCATGTAATATATCGAAGAGCTGTACTTTCTATTCAGAAACTGCCAACAATGTGAGGCAGATGTCCAGTTTTGGGTTACTGATGAGTGGTCCTGTTTGAGTAAGGCATCAAGCTGAATATTTGCCTCGGAGTGGCCACAAGCTTAAGTGTCAGATGGCAAAGTCAGAAAACAATTATGATGCGATGTGGAGATACCACTAGGATAATAGTGTATTGCTTAAGAAATATAAAAACACTTTAAATATGGAAGTGAAGAAAAGCAAGAAAGGCACTTTAGAAGATTAACTGTAATAACTTACATTTGGACTGAAACAAAACAAATGGAGCAGTTGGCATAAATACTTTAAGGCAAAAGCAATATCCAGATATGAAACCTGAGCATGACAAAATCATGATACCAGAAGCAGCCTGGGCAACTGAATGTGTTTGTACTCAGTTCTGAAGGACCACTAAATTGAGAGATGTGGTCTTTCAGGTGAGATACTAAACTGGGAACATAAAACAATCCTGAAAAGGTCTGCCTGCACATGGATGTAAATGATTCCATGGCACTAGTTCAAAGAAGTGCAGAGTACCCTGTTGGTCCTTAACCAACACCATAAACAGATCTCAGAATATTATTTTCAGTTTGTCGTTTGTAAGAGTCTGCTGTGTGAATATTGGCCGTCTCATTTTCTACAGTTAGTTGCTGAGTAGGTACAGAATGTGAGAAATGCTGAGCAACAAAGAGCCATGTTGTCAAAAAGTGTTTAATCTTGTACTCATCAGGACAGATGCAATAACACCAAATTTCGAAGATGGCAACAATTCGTACGCATGAGATAAAAGCGCTGATTGGTTGACAATTAGATTGTGATTGGAATATACAGGTATTGCACCTTTGCAACTCAACAAAACCTTGGAAGTCAACTGCCCCCTAGCAATGCCTCAACCAGTGTGGTTGAAATTTGCAGTATAAATTTAAAAGTGGGGGTAGCGGTTTGGGGATTACAGTTCCTTGGTGCATTCTCCATGGCAACATCTTAATTAGCATTCCTAGATTGTTCTCAGAGATCTGTAGGAGAGCTGAATTTTTATGCCCCACTCAATACCCTATCAAAAAAATTGGTGGAAGCAAATTCTATGAATAATTCTAAAAGGGAGTGGAAATGTAGGACTAAGCACATTACTCTGAATAGCTGCATTTGTTTAATTTGTTTAAATCGATTATATTAGTAATATAATAACTAAATTTGTCTACATTACAAAATAAGAACCCTCAATTGTAAAGTGCCTTTAAAATAGCCTAAACACATGAAAATGTCTGTGTAACTCACAGCTTTCTTGTAAACCGATGTTGTAGTCCCTCCAGAGCCAATGTAGCCTTTATAAAGTGTGCTGCCCAGATCTGCTCTCAATACTCCAAATGGGGTCTAACCAGGGTTTTGTATATCTGCAGCGTAACATCTGCACCCTTACACTCCAGTCTTGTAGCTATAAAGGCCAGCATTTCATTAGCTGCCTTGATTCTGTTCTGATTTACAGTATCCATAATTCTCTCCGTTTTGATTATTTTCTGCACCTGTTTGCGGCATTTTAAAGATTTAATCACCAGTACTGTCAAGTCTTTGGGCAGACACAATTTAACTTTATACCATCTAAAAATACCTTGATCTTCCCCTTTTCAGTCCAAAATGATACTTTACGCTTACTCTCAACTCCTCTTGCCAGTTTCACCCATTCATCTAGTCTATCAATATACATTGTAATTTTGTTATCTACAATGTCTTTAATACTGACTTTGTCTCATCAGAAAATTTGGATTTATGATTTTCCATGCCATTATCCAAGTCATTAATAAATATGAATAACAGATGCCCTCACACAGATTCTGTGGGACACCACTGGTCACATCCTGTCAATTTGAATACCTACTCTCTGTCACTTGCTACTCAACCAATTTCCCCACCTTGTCAGTAGTTGCCCTCGATTCTGTCATACTTGAGTTAATAGTCAACTACTATGGATAAATGGCAGAAATGTTGAATAATTATAATATTTACAGTTTTAAAAAAATCAGGAACAGGACTTTATCAAATGCCCTCTGGAAGTCCAGATAAACAACATCCATAGACATTGCCCTGCCCTCTACCTTAATCACCTTTTCAATTTTTTTTTAAAAGTAAGATTTGTCAGGTGTTACTTACCCTATCATGAATCCATGCTGGCTCTTCCCAATTAACCAAAAATTCGGAAGGTGGTTCAGTTGCCCCATCCTTGATTACAGACTCAAACAACTGCCCCACCATAGATATTAGACTAACTGGTCCTTAATTCCCTGCTTTTCCCATTTGTAGCCTTTGCAAAAAGCAGAATGACATGCAATTTTTCAAACCTGCTGAATTGAAGAAACACTGAAAGATTATCGTTAGGGAGTCTATAATATGCTCTATTTCCTTTAGCACCTCGGATGGTAACCATCAGGCCCCGAGGATTTTGTCACTCTTTAAATTCATTAATTTACTAATTATTGACATTTTATTAATGTTAATTTTGTTCAGTCCATGTTCCTGATTTTTTTAAAACTGTAAATACTATAATTATTCAACATTTCTGCCATTTATCCATAGTAGTTGACATCCCCATGTTCAGTCTTTAGTGGGCCAAGATTGCTTTTCACACCCATTCCCCTCTATGTAACTAGCATTTCAAATCATTGATTTGTAATCCCTTGTAAGCTTCCATTCAATCAAGTTATGATCACTATTTGATAGATGCTCACATTTATGTTACTGATTAAATTTGATCCATTACTCATTACTAAATCCAATGCTCCAATCACAGAAAGCTGTACACCAAGAATGCTGTATCATAAAATGTTTCTCTCTTTGCCTTTTCATAAGTTCATACTTCTCATTGTTGGTCATGAAAATGGCGATATAGTAGTAACGTCACTGGACTAGTAATCCAAACGCCCAGGATAATGGTCTGAGGACATGGGCTCATGTTCAGCACAGCAGCGAGTGGAATTGAAGTTCAGTTCGTAAATATGGAATGTAAAATTACTCTCAGTAATAGCAATCATTACTACTATCAATTGTAACAAAAACCCATTTGTTTTGCCAGTATTCTTTAGGAAAGGAAATCAGTCCTTATGTGGCTGTCCTACACAAGACTCGAGATGCAAAGCTGTTCGGTAGTTGACAATTAACTTCCCTCTGAAATGGCAATTAAAATTCAGTTTCAAAGGCAGTTAGGAATGCTGGGCTCCATACAAAAATAAAGTTAGTGAAGACAGGTTGCTCAGTCCAAGGTCAGCAGAAGACATTTCCTGTGTAAAATTTATGCAGATGTACAACTGATATGCAAGGTGTTATTAAAATACATTTTATTAGAAGACTCCTGATTACTCCAAGTCCAAAGAAATTCTCAATTTTGGTCACTGAATTTCACTTCCTCCCTCTTTTAAAACTGAATTTTTAACTGTATAACATTTTTCCAACAATTTTTTTTTTCTTTTCCAAAAATCTACAAATAATATACATTAAAAATCAAAGCTGCCAATATTTTGGTCAACAGGTTAAAAACATGAAGATTTACACACATTCCATTCAGTTTAAATTAACAGCAGCAGATTATACATCACAATTTACATAATATAGCAATGTTCAGATCCCCCTCACTACTGAGCTCAAGACTTAAAACAAAATTATTTTCAGTACATAGGAATTTTCCTGTATCTCTGATTTACAACAGTTACAGTTTAAATGTGAGATTAATGTTTTTAATTTGTGCTCAACCTATAGCGAAGGTAATGATCATCAATAACAATGTATTTGCGTGGGAAAATGTGAAAGCAAATTTTGGTTACTTGGATGAATGTCTAGAAGGCAATCTTCAAAATTCTCCTCTATCAAGTCTGCAGTATCTTTGTTAAGTCTCATAAAAAAACATTTATTTATAGCAACAGATGAAAGTGTTGTTCGACAGGCTCATCACTTCTGAAGTAGGTGGCAGGTAGTTAATATTTACAAATTACTCACCTAACAATACCTATAGCTAACATTCACTAAAGACTTTCTATGTTGTGAAACTTGAAAGGGTTCAGAAAAGATTTACAAAGATGTTGCCAGGGTTGGAGGATTTGAGCTATAGGGAGAGGCTGAACAGGTTGGGGCTGTTTTCCCTGGAGCGTAGGAGGGTGAGGGGTGACCTTATAGAGGTTTAAAAAATTACGAGGGGCATGGATAGGGTAAATAGGCAAAGTCTTTTCCCTGGGGTCGGGGAGTCCAGAAGTGGAGGGCATAAGTTGAGGGTGAGAGGGAAAAGATATAAAAGAGACCTATGGGGCAACGTTTTCCACACAGAAGGTGGTACGTATATGGAATGAGCTGCCAGAGGAAAATGGAGACTGGTACAATTGCAATATTTAAGAGGCATTTGGATGGATATATGAATAGGAAGGGTTTGGAGGGATATGGGCCGGGTGCTGGCAGGTGGGACTAGAATGGGTTAGGATATCTGGTCGGCATTGAGGGGGTGGACTGAAGGGTCTGTTTCCATGCTGTACATCTCTATGACTATTTGAAAGTTAAGCCAAATATGTTGAAAAATATTACTGTTTAGTAAACAAACATAACTGTCAGTTCTTTAAGTCATAAATGTGTTTGCTGGCCTTCTCCACATAGCCCATTGCTACTCTAAACAATTAAAGATCAGTTTGTGGAGAAAAGTAAATTGATACTGCATTATCTAAAATCCAAACTGCATACTTTAATTGACTTGGAAAATAGCCATAGTATTTGATAAAAATAATTAAATGTTTAGTATTGCAAAATCATGCTGAAATTAGATGACTTAATAAATCTGTGGAAACTAAAGTTAGGTGAAATGTCAGTTATACAACGGCAAAACAAAATTAAAAATCACAACACCAGGTTATAGTCCAACAGGTTTATTTGGAAGCACTAACTTTCGAAGTGCTGCTTCTTCATCAGGTGGTTGTGGTGCAGGACTATAAGACACAGAATTTATAATAAAAGGTTACAGTGTCATACAGCTGAAATATATTAAACAAACTTAGATTAAGTATTTCATCTTTTAAATAGCGTGTTCTGGGATTTACATATTAATAAACCGAATCTAGCAAAACCATTCTAAAAGATGAAAGACTTAATCTAAGTTTGTTTAATATATTTCAGCTGCATGAAAGTGTAACATTTTGCTATAAATTGTGTGTTTTATGGTCTTGCTCCACAACCACCTAATGAAGAAGCAGTGCTTTGAAAGCTAGAGCTTCCAAACAAACCTGTTGGGACTATAACCTGGTGTTGTGCAATTTTTAACTTTGTCCACCCCAGTCCAACATTGGCACCTCCAAATCATAACTGCAAAACAATTATTCTCAAGAACAAATTCTTACTACTTAAAATTTCTGTGACACAAAACTTAAAATGGTCAAAAAGAGTTTGGATGTAGGTTTGCTCGCTGAGCTGTAAGGTTCATTTTCAGACGTTTCATCACCATACTAAGTAACATCTTTAGTGAGCCTCTGGACAAAGCACTGCTGGTGTTCCTGCTTTCTATTTATATGTTTGGGTTTCCTTGGGTTGGTGATGTCATTTCCTGTTCTTTTTCTCAGGGGTTGGTAAGTGGGATCCAAGTCAATGTGTTTGTTGATAGAGTTCCAGTTGGATCATCAAAGACATCTTGGAAATGACTGCCAGACTATCTGACCCCTTGGCATCATGGTAGCCCACAAACCTACCACTAAAACAGCAGCTCATGAACTTGAAAGACCATATACAGACAAAAAGCAAAACTAATGTCATTTACAAAATACCATGCAAGAACTGTAACAACACTACATTGGACAAACAGAAAACTAGCCATGATTCATGAACATCAATTAGCCACAAACAACATGACCCTCTCTCACTAGTATCCTTATATACTGATAAGATTGGACACCACTTCAACTGCGACAACTCTTCCATCCTAGGACAAGCTAAACAGAGACATGCATGAGAATTCCGAGAAGCATGGCATTCCAACCGGAACTCTACCAACAAACACATCCAGTTAGATCCCATTTACCACTCCGAGAAAAATAGGAAATTACATCACCACTGGAAATGACGTCACCAACCCAAGGAAACCCAAACATATAAATAGAAAGCAGGAAACACCAGCAGTGCTTCGTCCGGAGGCTCACTGAAGATGTTATTTAGTAGGGTGGCGAAACATTTGAAAATGAACCTTCCAGCTTAGCGAGCAAACCTACATCCAGAACCTCAACCTGAGCTACAAATTTTCTCAAAACTTGGTCAGAAAGATTGTTTGATTTTAATTTAGGCAAAGGCTGCATAACAAGTTAACCATTTGCAAAGAGTAAAGTTAATAGCACATAATTGTCAGAATTGGAATGGACTGTTATAGTACTGTTGAAACAAGAATTACAGCTCTGACTCAGAAGCAGTATTCTCACTCAGGTCAGAAGGTCTACACAAGCGCAGTTTATTGTATTATTAGAGGTGCTGTGAGTTGGATGAGAGATTAAATTAGCATCTCTTCTGCAGCTCAGATGGATAGAAGATCCATTACACTATTTGAAGAGCAGGGGAATTTTCTTGGTGTCCTTGTAAGTACTTTACCTTAACCAGCATCATTCTTTTGTAGATTAACTAGTCATAGTAGTGTGCAAATTGGGTGCTGTATTTGTTTTCATTGTAACAATAACCAACTTTGAAAGTGATTCATTGGCTGTACAACAGTTGAGAGACACTAGAAAAACACAAGCTCGTTATTACTTTAACTCATGCTAGTGATTACAGTATAGCATGTCTCCGCTTTGTCAATTTGATACTTAAAGTTTAAGGTAATTGCTTGCAATACAGTAGTCACATTTGAAATGAACACCAAATTGTTTCAAAATGTTAACATTCACTTGTATACACCTAATATATTGTTCTGTTCAACCTGCTTTTCAAGGAAATGTTGATGAATAACAGGTAATACTGTCAAATATAGTACAGTCTGAAATGAACAGTATTATATCAGGTGATTAACAAACAGAACTCCAGTAATATATATATTTAATCTATGATTCAATTTACAATTGAAATAGGACTACTTTAAAGGGGAGGGGTTACTTGGTATAGTGGTAATGTCACTGGTCTAATAATCCAGAAACCCAGGAAAACACTCTGGGGATATGGAATTAAATTCTTGAACTCAGTTAATAAATTTGAGATGTAAAGCTTATTTCAGTATTGGTGAACATGATAACACAATCCATTGTCATAAGAGCCCATCTTGTTCACTAATGTGCTCTTAAAATTGGCTAACAAACCACTCAGTTCAAGCACAGTTAGAGATGGACATCAAATGCGGGCTGTGCCAGACAACCACATCACCCAAAGAAGAAAAAAAAATACTTTAATAGATCATGCTTCCTTAGAAAATTGTGGATTTGAAAATCACCACTCTCTCAGGTCCCAGCATTACTATCTAACCAACACTAATAATCTGAAACATAATTGCGATCTAACAGGTATTCTAATTTATTAAATACTCCTGGATTTTAAGCAGTATATTTTAGAAAATTGCTAAGCTTGAAGAGACTTGATTTCTCCTCATACAGACTCAATATACTAGGCAGGGGGATGGTCACAATGGGAAATAATATATAGATTCAAAAGTCATGAATCAATTTCCAATAAATTTTAAAAAATAATTAATAAATGACAAAGTTGATAGTAAATAGGTGAATGAAAACAAGTTCTCGCAAGTTACTTCAAAGCTTCTACCAACAAAACAAAAACATTTTATAAAAAACGATTTTACTTTACAATGTTGGTATTTCAAATTCCACCAATAATGTATCCTTAATTATAAAAGGATATTTAAAACCCTCAATTTAGTGTTAACTATAATTAGTGGTACATTGCATGCTTGGAACAAGTGCTGAATGAATTAAAAATGTTTTTAGTCTTTTTATTGTTTAGATGTGGTGAGAACAAGCCTGGAAACAAAACCAAATTTTATTGTGACAGATTATTTAAACAGCAGCCAAAGTTTATTTGGTCGTTACCGCATATATACAGAGAAACATTCCATGTGGAGTTTTGTTTTTAAAAATGTATCTTGTACTATGCAAGAAGGGTAGACTATGCAATAGTCAGAATTTCACTGAACTCAACTGCACCAAGACATTATATTTTTATATAAGAACACTTATATGATACATTTTAGGCGAGACATCCCCAAAACATATCCTCAAACTTTTACAATTCCTTCTATGTGCAATTAAAAAGAATTTAAATGATCAAAATTTCTATAAAATAATGTACATAAAATGGTGCTTGCACACATTAGGATGTAATAAAACATGACAAAATAAATCACAAGTAGTACAAAACAATGCACAAAACAGAAGACTAATCATTTAAATGCATCACAGTTGTTACCTAATGCATAACCACACAAACTGGTTACACATCAAGAAAAGCTATGATTCATTCAAGACAAATCCCAGAAGAATTAAAAAAAAAGTCACAGTAGTTGTCACATGGCAGCAATCAACAGAGTATTTCCATTTTCTTGACCTGCAGTATTTCACAGCATAGTTAAATACTTTTGTTCAACAGTCCTAGATATTCCTGGTCAGAGTAGGGACTGAAACCATGGAATTGCAACTAAAATGTGGCATTATTTAGAAATGTTTAAAGTATCACAGCCAATAGTGAATAGGCATTAATCCTTTATCTATAACTTATTTTTATACAAGTTTTAATTGTTTAAGCACAACTTGGCTTTTAGCAATTTAATTTAAATTTGATGATTAACTTAGCCAACAAAATAGTTTCAGCAGTTTAACCTTGTGTAGGATAGAAGCTATTTGAATAACATGATAAAATGGTAATATAACTTTTCATGGACTTCGAATTTATACCGAGTCCAACCATCCTTTTGAACATACATTCCAACACAATACAACATTAAGCGACTGCTGAGTAAATCTGTACAATACATCTCTTTCTCTACCACCCCACTTTTCTGTATCTAACACAGTAGGTTCTATTTCCATCACTAAAAGAATCTGTCTTCAGCATGTATTTGCAATATTCTGTTGGTACAAACAGTTCAGACATACAATCAGGTTGCCTTATCACTATCATGAAATTTGCATAAGGTGTACTACTCTGCTATGGAACATACGCGGCAAAGAAGATTCATTAGTTCATCGTACTGATCATCTCATCTTGTAATCCAGTAAAATCATTTTTGATGGGTAAACTAAAGAGTACATCTTCCAGAACCATAAATGAAGGGAATGGGTAGGGAAAATAGGGAAAATCAATGTTCATTTTTGTTAGGTAACATTTTAAGCTACATTTTGTGCTTAAATTAGTTGAAACTTTGTATTATCTTCCAATAAGGTACAATTTGTACACATACAACTCCTTCAAACTTGATTTAAGTATCACAATCTTCTGGTATATCAAAATAGTTATCACCAATTTACACTAAAGAAAACAAAAACCTGCGATGTTGAAGATCTGAAATAAAAAATACAAAAAGTTAAGAAACTCAACAGATCTGGCAGCATCTGGAGAGAAAGAGAAACAGAGTTAAATGTTTTGAGTCTAATATGACTCATTTTCTGAAGTGGGAACTTCAGGGTTCTGAAGAATGACATTGGACTGGATACGTTAACTCAGTTTCTCTCTCCACAGATGCTGTGTTCCTCAAACAGGATTTTTATTTATCACAAATTTCCATGATGATAATCCAAAAAAAGGAGGAACATTGATGCAAATTATTGCAATGGTTGACATGTACTATTTGCATTTGGAATAAAATATGCTGAACACCAAAAAGAATGCTGATTTCAAGCACTCATATTCACTCACCTTTTCTTAGAACAGATGCACAAACATGGCATGCTTATATTAATAATAATTTGATTAAAAAACACAATCAATTGATATGGTTCCCAGCATGTTCTTTAACCATGTTACTGGCCAGCTTTCAAAAATCAGTACAGACTTAATTTAAAATAAACAAAGTAGCTGAAAATAATGTAGAATGCTGATTCAAATGTTTCATCGTTAAATAATAACCTTCACTTTGTACATTGAGTTTTGAAGTCCTAAGGTGGTAAGCGGTCAAACAGAATTGTGCCATTGGTCAGCTAAAAGAACCTTCAAACAAAACAGGATATTTTTGAAGAGCACTGGCATTTTGGAAATACTACAAAGCAAAATAAATTAGTTTCCTACAGAAAATTGAACTACTACACTGTCTACAGAGATTTTCAAGTGTATATTTTCTCCTTAGTAAATTAGGTCTGATATTCTAGAAGTGAAAAACAAAACAAAAATGCAGCAACTATTCCATTAGCTACTTTAATTTTATTTTAAATTGAGTGTGTTGAGAGATCCATACAAAATTCACTTAATTGGTTTGCTGGCCTCAAAAGAAACTAAGCCAAGTACAATTATTTTCTTCAGTAGTTTCGACATACAACCTGTACAAGTTCATCAATGAGGATCCTCTTTCTTCTTGAGAGAGCATTAAAAAAGACACCAATACTGGAATGAAAATACACAGTAAGTTAATTAACATTGAAAAGGGAACAATTTCGGATTGAGGCTTTCATTAGAACCGATCACATCCAAAATCTTTCTCTTTCAGATGCTCAGTGACCTACTGCACATTTTCTGTTTCACTTTTTTAAATGGTGACCACAAGCTTTGTTCACTTCATCCCTATATTTAAAACTTGCATGTTCATTCTCAATTCTCTCATCCTGATTAGTTTCATTTTTGGAGTCCTGAATATGCTGTGCAGTATAATATGCAGTTACTCATGTATCTATATTGTGATTTGTTGTCCAACAGCTAGTCAAGGCAAATTTGTCACAAACAAAATGCCCAACAGTTTATTTACATTTATTCTGAAAGTGTTAAAAGTTTGATTGACTATACAACAGCATAAACTAGAGTTTGTTTTTAAACTAATGCCCAGTTTATCCTGGTGTGCACTTTTGAAAAATTCACACCCTAGAATTCATTATTGCTTAAACAGACACAAGAACCTAGCAGTGTGACAGTTCGGGTTTAAAATTTTGTTTTGTTGAACAAGTAAATTCCTTTAAGCTTTAATGTAGAACTTAAATGGCTTAATTTAGTATCCAGAATGATGACTTCCAATTTTTATGTAAATGTTAATACTACTTTTGACAACAAACAATGAGCAACTTTTCCTTTTTGGGAAGGGAAAATTACAAGAAAAAAGAACAACACAAAAGTTGCCACTTTGGCAATCCAGTTTCAGGTATTTCAAAACACAAAGGTTTCATATTTACAGAAAATAAGGCAACTGGTTACAATTCCTAAAGTTCACGGTTGGGAAGCAAAAATATATACTTTATTCTCAATAGCAGGCAGTACAAAGTGAATCTGAAATATTGTGTACTACGTGATCACTGCCTGATATGGAAATAAAATCAAGATTCAAATGCTACAATTTGGTGTTTTCTTCAGGTCACAAATAAATTCATATGCTGGAAAAAAATAAAGCTAATTTCAGCCACAGCATTTATAGCTGTGTATTTTGTCTACAGTGATTCCCTCAAAACAAGGGCTCAAATATAAACAATAAGACAGTTTATCTGGCCATTGGGCAGCTGGCTTAAACCAGACATGAAAAGGCACTGGATTCATTCACTGTGCCCATTCATCCATACATACCGGAATTCTTTAAAATACACTTTTCATTTTTTAAGTAAACAATTAGATTATATGACAAATCATGGCTAAGAAATACTGGCAACTGAATAGTGGTGGGTTCATCCTTCTGTTTTAATATGGTAGGATTAGACCAATTATCCTGAGTGTCTAAAATCCAAGATGGCAGGCAACAGCCTTGAAACAGGTATAAAATTCAGTCAGCTTTGATTTCCATGCTTTACAGTGCATTTTCAACAAAGGACTTTGCAGCTCGAGGCTATTTAACACATAAAAGACCACCAACATTTGCCATAAAGTCTTTAAGACTTTTTAGGAAGGCCATCCTCTGTTTGCGGTCTAGTGTAGGGGGAGTGCTGCTTCCAGTAAGACTGTTGAAGGCATCTGCTAATCGTTGATATATAACTGGATCCTGCTGGCTTGATAGTAGAGTTTCAACTAATTCTGAATACTCAGCCTATTGAAACAATACATGGAATGAATGATCAACTTCCATAAAAAAGTACATTAGAAAATATAGCATGCAGAATCTGAAATGAATTCATTTGGAAGAAAGGTAAGGAAAAGAGGAATTTAAACCATTTACCTGATGCAGACATACTAATGTGTAGAAGGCTTCACCTGCAGCATCAGTGAGTTCCGCACTGTGCTTCTGCAATACCAGCATGTCAAAGACGAGCTGTAATGACAAACTCGACAGAATGAAAATACACACCAAGCACAGTAAGATAAAATTAGTTAATTTCAGTGCATTAGTGTACTGTGAAGGAAAAAGTGCAGTACCTAACCCAGCAAGCTTCAAGGTTCTTGACTTTTTAAAATATACCACCTCAAATCAGCATATTAGTAATGCCAGTAACAGATTTATAACCTGCATTTCATCTTTCTCGTATTGGCTTTAGAAATGAAGGTAGGAATGATTAGATAGACAACTCTGATAACTCTAAGAGGTGCACAATTCAGATCAGAACTGAATCATAATGAAATGGTAACTCCTATCTTCTTGCCATTTTCAATCAGGAAGCTGTAGACCACCAAATTTACATTAGAGCCTGGGTAGAGACCAGTAATGTTTTTGTTTAGATATTTGAGAGATCGCAGGTACTTACTATGAGAATAAAAGCCACAGACTTCCACAGTTTGAACTAACAAAAATAGATTTACAAGATTAGAACAGCAAAACTGTATATACTATGTACTCTAACCTCCAGTGTTGACATGGGGTAAATAAGGCTAACTAACCAATAGAATAATAGAATCCCTACTTTGTGGAAAGAAGCAATTCAGCCCATTAAAATCCACACCCTCCAAATAGCCCCCATGTTGCCCAGTGGTTAACTGTGGTCAACCATCACACAAAATACATTAAATAGCAAAGGTAGTAAAAATATTGACAACCACCTGATGAAGGAACAGTGCTCCAAAAGATAGTGCTTCTGAATAATCCTGTTGGACTATAACCTGGTGTTGTGTGACTTTTTACCTTTGTACACCCCAGTTCAACACTGGTCCCTCCAAATCATGTAGTAAAAATAGATCGCCAGATTTCTCAAAATCCTCCAAATGTTGGTTACTGTAGTCAGCAAGTTTCTTTACAATTTTACAGGAGATTCCAATTCTTCACTTTTGAAGATCTGGCTTTGAAACTTGGCAAAAAGCTCCATCATGAAACGCCTCCAAGATTGCTCACATCTGACAGTTCACTTTCCTTTCCTGGGACTGTGCTCTCCCAGATTCTGGAGACTGTACTTCAGCAACTGTTCACAGGCACAATTCCAGCCCTTTCTCAGTTAGCTAGCTTTACTAAGCTGGTATTCTCCTGGGTTTTTCTGAGCTCCAACAACTACACCAAGGAAATATTGCTTGTGGAATTCCCCTTCTCCCACTCACAGGTACACTGAATTTTTAATGACTCACTAGCTGCTTCTGAGCTCCCACAGCTTGAGATAGCTCCAAAGATAGTCCAACACTTAGTTGAACTTACTGGCTTGCAGGACTTCTGAGTTCCAAGTGCTTAGAGAGCCTGCAACAGCTGCTCAAACTGAGCTTTCTCTGGCTGCCAACCACCCAACTTACCAGTATCCTGAAGATTGCCACTTTCTGCTTTGACTATCCACATCTCCTGAACAGGTTTCACTATGACCACATAAAATGTGGTCAGAAGAATTAGTTAATGGCAACTTCACCAATATAAATTGTACCTTGAGAAAATGCCTGGTTGCAGCGAAGAGTGGTGATTCTGCCTCTTGAGCCTTTGCACATGTTTCAGCCAAAGGTGTGAGGGCTTCCAAACATAGCTGGGAAACTTCAGACGTCATTCTAAAGGAAACGGTTAAGGAAAGATGCAGAACTTCCATACAATGCTCAAAGTTTAATGGAAACAGGATTTGGGAGAACAATTCAATTGAGATCTATTCTATAAATGAACAAACACATTAAAAATGTAAGTCACAATGTGTCAAAATTGCAAGAACACAAAGATATGCAGACTGATTTTTGCAGTTCAGAGGATTATAGAATAAATTGTGCCCTGCTCATATCCATTCAGTTGTAAACAAAACCCACAATCTCAATTAAGGGACTATTTAACTGTTACCTACCTTCTATTATCCTGTTAAAAAGAACTTCACAGAAGTTCAGTAAATTACTGAAAATTAAAGATCAAATGTCAAAGACATTGCAGAGCCATACAATGCTTTCTACATTCTTTCTAAAATGAAGACTGGACCTTAGCAATAATATGAGCAAAAGCACTATTTAGTTACTTAAGGAATATTAAATGTGCAACTTCTCTTAGTTTCTGGAGAGAAAAGTCTGAGATTGTCCATATACAACACAAACTCATCAGTCTGAGATACAAACCAAACATTTGATATCATTGTTATAATTCCCATAAATCAGACATTCCGAAGGATACGAAGTCATCCCCAATTCCAAAGAGTACATAAGACTCTTAAAAAGTTCTTCAGGAAGTTGCGGTATTTTCTCTGGAAATATCTCACAGATGAAGGTGATTAATTTGTAATACTGGTTACACAATGATGGGAACTAGTATGACAAAAAACAAAATTTTTGAAAATATGATCTAACTTATTACACATCCAATATGGTTAGCAAAAAGACAGGACACATGCATCATAAAATTACGCAGAAGTGTAACTGTCAATTATATCCATCCCCTAATGTCCATATAATTTCATGACCTGGTGATTTTAAATTCTAACAAGGTGTATTGTTCTATTGATTTATTCTGTTCTTCACTCTGACAAGCTAAATTACTAATAACAAAATTGTTCCTAGTTTCTGGTGATAGGAAGTAGAAAAGGAATTGCTTTACATTATTTTTTACTTGTTTGGCATGTTTAAGAAAAATGTTACCTTTAGTAAGTCTTGTGACATAAGTGGCAGTACAATATTCACTCCATAAAGGACTACATCAGCAGCTGACACTGATCTGTTTCCAGGCTGTCCAGGTTCTTGACCACGGAATACTTCATCTAAACAGGAAACAGTTTACATGAGGGCTTATTTTAAGACACTTATTAAACGATCAACAGTAATTAAAGTCCATGAAGTGTTAATGAGCTGGGTAAGGCAGCATAAACTTGCATGTAACATTTCAGTTCTAGTGAAGATGGAAGAATACAGTTTGTTATCATTTTGAACAGTGACATGACTTGCTTAAAGATGCTGTTTTTCATCAATCAATTAAAAAGCAAACTTCTCTAATACCTTTTTTGGGAAAAAGGTTGATTAGATATTTCAAGAAGAAAAAAGTTAATTTTGAAAAGATCTGATCTGATGAAAAAGCCAAAATCACTTTCCAACTGATTTATCGAAGTGTTAAAATTTCCACGCATCCTGCCATTCCAACATTAACTGCACCGGAGAACTACAGCTAAACAAAATATCACTTTGACAAGCAAACACAAGAATCAATGTCCTATACTCTCTCAACAGCTTCATAAATTATGCATGACAAACTGCAACAGTGTAAAGTGAAGGGTGGATGGGTTTTTTTCCCATCCATCTACCATTTGTCAATCTAATTCCACAACATTGTGACAAAAGTAGACAGGCAACAATTTATTTTCTCCTCTTTTCTCCCCAAGTAGCACAGCAGGGGTAAGTAGCTTGAGAGATGGTGAATTCAAATTCAGTCCCTCTACTTAGCACCACAGAATTTCAGTGCTGTAATGCTCTGCACTAGTTCTTATTAAACAAAGTGCTATATTTCATGTGTTAATTTCAATCCTTTTAAAAACAGATCATTGCAGTGCTCCAGAATACAAATGCATTACAGTATTGTTATTGTGCATTCCTGTAATTTTACAGTGTCACTAGTTGTCATAATTTATATATGATATTAGTTTGAAATTCTTTGCACCTTAGTCATGTCTTAACTGTGAAGTGTGCTGATAATTGTGTCCCATTGTCACATAAGGTGTCATAAAAGGCACAAAATCCCAATCAGACCACCAAGATGACCAACTTGCCTGATGAATTGCTATTCGAGACAACTACCATTAACTGAAAATAATTTAATTTATTGTAACACACCTAATTTTAACAATTGGTAGAGAAAGGAAAGGATTCCAGCTATGTGACTTAAACTATGCCCCTTTGAAAACCCCAGATTCATCCACATACTCACAATTAAGACAAACAAAAAAGTCTGACACATTATGGATGGATAAACAAAAATACAGCAAACCAAATTTCCAAAGATCAAAAATCAATAGCTGAAGGGTAAGTTAAGTTGTCTCTCAGTTCCTTTTGCTTTCAGCAACAATTGCACTATTTTTGATACTTCAACAAGTCCTTTCTTTTTGGAATATTTCTTTTAAGCTTTTTTGGTTTTCTTGCCTCTTTGCCCACATGGAGAGAGGAAAGAAAGACATGTTTCGTTTGCCAACTGCTCTGCATTTACAACTTTGGTTCCTCTGCAGTTTATTGCAATCGCTATCTGTCTACTGTTTAAAAATTAACATTTGTCTTGGATAGCTAAACATGCACCACTGAATTTTTCCAGGTTGGAAAACTTGGTATTTCAGTGATATAACAGACACGTTTGCATTTCAGTTTAGAATTCAGAAAGCAAAATATACAGTTACTTACTTATCTCCACCCTTAAAAAGATCACCAGGAAAACTTTACACATATTCAAAACAACACAAAGTTATATTCTACCATCCTCACTCAATTTTTATGCTGAATTTAAATAATTCCTTGTCATTTTTCTCCCAAATTCTTGAAGTATTTCAGCATTACGACTGTGATAATGCATTAGTTACTGCATTAACTTTCCCAGCAATGTGAACATTTTTAATATTAAATAGTTGCATTGATAAACACCATCAGAACAATCTCAATTTCCTTGCAATTGTGATCCCATAGTCTCCTTTTCCAATGTAGACTTCTACTTCTGCTATTAGTTAATTTTAAAAGCATCCCAATGGCTTTTCTATTCCTGACTCACCATCTTGCAATAAGACTGCAACTACACCCAAGTTACCGGCATCAATTGACACTTTAAAAGTTGGTAAATTCAGGGCAGCACTTATTAGAATTGCCATCAGATTCTCAAAGGCTGCTTGGCACAATGGTAACAATATCACTTTTGCCTGTTTTTGTAATAAATCTTTTAAAGATGCAAGTGGGACTAGATTAATTTAGGATATCTGGTCAGCATGGATGAGTTGAGGCGAAGGATCTGCTTCCATGCTGTGTCTCTCTATGACTCTACAGCTATTGTGCTGACATTAGACACCAATTTCCATTAATGCCCAGCCATTCCTAGAAAGCTCAATTTTTCATTTCATTTTAGGAATAGGGAATCAGTATCTTCACTTTTGCTATTCTTGGCAACATTTTCCCTTGCCCTACAATGTGTTCTGGGCAACCTACCCCTACTTTCGAAAATTCACTCTTGGTAAAAGTTATGAAACCAGCTAACAGTAATTGCTTAAATAGGTCTACTTGCTTTACAGGTTTTCTGTAACGTAACTGTACATTACAGCATCATCTAAGAAGCACAAAGTTAGGTATTTTAGGTATACCTTGGTCCATTAGGATTTGAAATGTAGATGAGGCATTTTTAAAACCAAATGACACCATTCAACATTGTTACACCAAACGGATTATACCAAAGGTTGATATATCCTTAGCTTGTGTGTTAATGGTACTTGCCAGTACCTCTTCAACTGATCAATCTTAGAAGGAAATTAAACTTTGCCAACCCTATCAATACAATATTCCAACTGAAGTATTGGGTATGAATCTGTTATTGTAAAAATAAAACAAAGAACTGCAGGTGGAGATCTGAAAAACACAAACAGAAATTGCTGAAGAAACTCAGCATATCTGGCAGCATGTGTGGAGAGAAAACAGTGAACATTGAGGTCAGTGACCCTTCATCCGAACTAGAAGCAGCTAGGAAAAGGGGTTGTGTGGGCTGGTGGGAGGAAGGAATGAACATGTAGGTGGAGACAAAGCTTAGACAGAGAAAAAAAGCGATAGGCAAACAAAAAAAATAACAGTAAGCCAGAGAAAGAGAGAGGCTACATAGGTGATAATGGGAGCTTTGAGCAGTTGAGAATGGGTTGGCCGTGCTGAAAGCAACTCGTTTCAAGACAGGACCTGAATTGTGAGGGTAAGTACTGTAATAGACAAGGAAGGTGGTGTTCTTGGTCTGAAATTGATAAATTTAATGTTGAGTCCTGAAGACTGTAAAGTACCTAAGCAGATGATGAGGTGTTATTCCTCCAGCTTGTGTTGAGCTTTGCTGGAACACTGCAACAGGCCTGAGACAGAAATGTTGGCATGGGAACACAGAAGGTCAGGATGAGTTTACAACCGAACACAGGTGTTCTGCAAAGCAGTCACTTAATGTACAGGAAATTGCACTATGAGCACTGAGTACAGTACACTAAGTTGAATGAAGTGCAGGAGAAGTGCTGCTTCAGCTGAAAGATGCGTTGGGGACCTTGGATGATGAGGAGGGAGGAAATAAAAAGTGAAACACTCTCAAAGTATTCCCCCACAGCTTTGAAAAGCAGCATTATCTTGCACAGCTAAACTTGCGATCACTTGATGGTTCCAAGTTGAAAACCCCTCCTGGTACTTCAGCTTTACAGAAGTCCAATTCCATTCAAGCTTATAGACCAAAAAAGAAAAATGTATGGTTCCTTACAAAGTGAAAAATCTCTAATGATACACAAATTACACTGTTCTATGGTTTTGTTAACCAGCATTACTGTACACAACAATTAAAGCATACCTGTGTCACTGAAGTCGATAAACTCCTTTGATAGGAGATTAGTCAGAAGTTCCATAATGAGTAACAAGTCTTGATACTGTTCTTCTTCTGCTGCCACATCAGTCCTTTTCCTGCCTAAGCTGTTCTTAGAGTAAACCTGTAGTAGCGTCAGACAAGCTTCGTACAACTTCATGGCTTTTGACTAAAAATTAAAAAATGATGTTAGATTGATGGAATACTTACAAAACTTAATGTAAACCTGCATTCCAAACAGGCAATGGACTTTGTTCCCTGTTATAAAAGTAACTTCTGACAATGAAGTTGACAAATGTATAGAGATGAGCAGGTGATTGATGCAAACATACAAATACTTATATTTGTATTGTGAAATAGGTTTTTTAAAAATATTCCAATACTTTAGGCAATTAAAGGATAGGGGATTATCCCATTATTTTGGATATTATGCAGTGTAATTTGCAGTGATTATTAACAAAAGACAACTCATTTATGTAGCAACCTTTACATGCTAAAGATGCCACAAAATGTTTTGTAGTAACTGCCACTGAATAACTTGAATGTTGTCACTATTAATATAGACAGGTGAAACAATACAGCAAGATCCCATAATGAATAAATTGCTCTGGTATTGGTTACCATTTCCATTTAACCAGGAGATCCCCTGCTGCTATTTGAAAAGTAACAATGGATCTATTATGTGCAGGCTTTGTCTGAAAGATGACATCTGATAATGCAGCCTACTTTTTTTTTTAATAATAGTGCAACAAAGCATTAGTGTCGATTAAATTCCAAGTTTGGAATCTGAACCCAGAACTTCCTGATCCAGCAACCAGTGATACAACTTTATGTTTTTCGTAACAAGAAGTTACTGAACTAAGGGAAAGAAAATTTGCCAAAATTAAAGCATTTCTGTTTATAGGACAACAAAATGTGAAATACCTTTCAAACAAAGACAATTTTAACTATGTTTCTCAATTATTTTTTTCCTCTGAATTCTTACATGCATTTATGCTTTTTAAAATTTTTTTTCATAACATTAGCTCGTATATGCAAAAAGCAGACACAGAGTCAGAGTTTTTTTTTCTGTTAATTCATTCAAACGCTGAAAAGCACTGGCACCCACGAGCCCACTGGTTCTTGTCCTTCTCTCGAAATAATTGGGAGAGCTGTCTTCTTGAATTGCTGCAGTCCTTGTAGCGTAGGTACACTTGTGATGGTGTCAGGGTTTTCCAGTATCTTAACCAATGACAGTGAAGAATGGGAATGTAGTTTAAAAGAGATTTTGCAGATGGTAGTGTTCCCATGTATCTGTTCCTCTCATTTTTCTTGGCAGTAGATTCGAATACACCATTGCCATATTCCGCAAAATTTTTAACCATGTTCTTTGTCAACAATTCCTACCCCAAGCGAAAAGATTACCTTCAGTTATTTTTATTCATTCAAGGGAGTAGATTTTGCGACCTGGGCCAGCATTTATTACCCATCTTTAGTTTGCTGTTTTGAAGGTGAGCAATGTGTGTGGCTGTGCAGTTGCTGGGAGGTTCCATCTTTGTGCAAGATGATGATTTCTTATTTGAATACATTTAGCTTTCAATTATTCAACATTTGACGGGAAATATGATACTTTCCCAAACAAATAAGGTGTTAATTTATTAGTGCCATTGATATTTATATTAAACCAGTCAAACTTCACATGATAAGCATTAAACTTCACATGATAAAACAGTGAAATTGTAATTTTTAGGGATGCATTCATTTGGGAAGCAATTGTTTGTTGTTCACAGAATGGAAACTTTGTCAATTAGCATATACTCAATCTTTTGTATATACCATGCAATGAATATTCAGTGCTGTGTTCAAGACAAAGTACTTCCAAAAAATTATTTCATGGGATGTGTGTGTTACTGGCTATGACCTTGAGAAAATTTCGTGAGTGATTATTGAATTGCAGCAGTCCACGTAGTGGAAGTGCCGGTATTGGACTAGACTGGACAAGGTCAGAAGTCACACGACACCAGGTTATAGGCCAACAGGTTTATTGGAAAATCACAAGTTTTCGAAGTGCTGCTCCTTCATCAGATGAAGTCGGATCAGTGTTCCAAAAGCAAATAAACCTGTTAGACTATAACCTGGTGTTGTGAGACTTCTGACCACAGTCTATGTACTGTAGGTATATGCACCCCACTGTTATGAAGGAAGTTTCAGGCAACAGCAACAGTGAAGGAATGGATATGGAGTTTAAAGTCAGGATGGTGTAAGGCTTGGAAAGGAAACATGCAGGTGATGGAATTCCTAAGCATCCACTCCTCTTATTCCTCTAGGTGGCAGAAGGCACCAAAGAAACCATGGTGAGTTACTGAGATGGCACGCACTGCTATCACTGTGCATCATTTGTGATGGGAATGAATGTTGAGGTGGTAGATATGGTGCCAATCAAGTAGGCTACTTTGTCCTGGATGGTGTTGGGCTTTTTTGTATGTAGTTGGAGTTATATTCCTCTATTCAAGCATTCTATTTCACTCTGTTTTGCATCCTGTGGATTGACTTTTGGGAGTCAGGAGATGAGTTACTGCAGAATTCAGACTCCGATCTGCTCTTGTAGCCACAGTATTTATGTGGCTAGTCCAGTTCAGTTTTGGATCAATGGTAACTTTGATGTTGAAGCTCCTGCTATGAACAATGTTAATACCAGTTATTGTCAAGGGGAGATGATTGAGTTTTCTCTTATTGCAAATGGTCATTGCCTATGTATGTCTTGAATGTTACTTCCCACTTAACAACTCAATGCTGAATGTTGTCCAGGTCTTGCTGCATATGCACACAGACTGCTTCAGGTTGCTGAGAAGCTGCAAATGGTGTTGAACATTGTGCAGTCAAACGTGAACACTGCCACATATTAAATGTGATAGAAGAAATGCAGCAGCTTAAGGTGGTTAGGATCAGACACTACCCCGGCGAAGTTCTGCAGTGATGTCTTTGACACTCAAAGACATATTGGCTCTTCTTGCCAATCAACAAAAAACAGAAAATCTCTGTAGAGATACATAACCAGTTTACTGATCCAACTGATGACAAATCTCACTGGAGGATTTTACATTCTAGTACTTATGAAATGTAGTATATCTGAATATCCTTCTTCAGTGGATAAAATATAATCTGTTCAGAACTTGCATCCAGTCCAAAACCATTTCCAATCAAACGTTTTCAATGAAATGAATTTTATGATCATTTTTAAGGAAATAGTTAGTCACATGGCATATAATCTTCCCCTCAACAGGTTTTAAAATGGCAATATAATCTTCACCTCAACAGTTTTTAAAACACCTTCATTCATATCCTATATATGTAGAGAGCAAAAATAAACACAAGCAGAGATGCACAAACAGGCAAAAGGCTAATATTTTGCTTTTGGACAAACATTTTACTCACTTACAATGATATAAAAACAGTGCAATTTGTTCTTCATCTTCATGAAAAGCAAGTACCTAAGACACTTCTTTTTCCCATGAAACAGGAAACACCAACATTAACTGTGGGTGGGTGTAAATTATGAATCATTTAGTTGTTTACCAATGAAATGTCCTAACAAGTGAAGACATGCGAAAAAAAGAGTAGCTTTGACAGATTGTACTTACCTCTCCAAGGTAGCAGATTTGTTTATGTGCGACTTCAACAAAAACTTCTATGATCAAGTTAACAGTCTCAGGTGTATTCTTGTAAATTTCCATTAAACCAATGCAATTATTGAGAAAGTCCATTAAAAAGGTGAAGAGAATGGCCACGTTGTCTATTTGTGTTGCTTCAGCTATTCCACAAAGTGCCTCCAGTGTAGCAATGATCTCCTGTTTTACCTCTTCTTCCTGACAGACTTGCTGAAAGTTTTCTTGGTTGATAACATTAAGAAATCGCTGTTGGAGTGGCTGGAGAACCTAAAATTTTTTTTTAACAAATATAACAAAGTGATTCACATGGATTTTTTCTCATATCAATAAATATAATCAATATTTGCTGCTGGTGATGCTATGATCCTTCTTGGGGGTGACTGAAGTATGTGGAGAAGTATTCACTTAATTTTGAATTTAAAAATATTTCTACATTTCTACTGATAAATAATCAATGTCACAAAACAAGTACAAGTGTGCAGTCTAGATAATAGCTCAGCTTGCATTGTATCTTTGATCTCCTTGATGCTATTCTATGTGCTCGATGACATCCTGAAATGGAGTATTGCCTGATATAGCATAAATAATGATAAAAAACTGGATCATAGACCTGCTCACTCATTAGAGATATGACTGGTGATGCTTTAACCTGAGGGTCATGACAGCTCAAGCAAAGGAAGAGGTTGAGAAGGAGAGTCCCTCACAGTAACCTCAGCCAGTTTGGGAATTGAAACCATCACTTTTCTTCACAAAACAGCCATTTAGCCAACTGAGCTAACTGACTCCCAACTAACATTCACATGCTCCTTAACGTAAAACAAGACCTCAAAACACCTCACAGGATCATTATTGATCTAACAATTACAGAAACAACTTGGAGATATTAACTAAATGACTAGCAGATTGGTAAAAGAGCAAGATCTTAAGGCATGTCTTAAAAGAGGAAGGCTAGATAGAGAGGTACATAGAGGAAATTCCAGGGCTTAGGTCTTAAGTTATGATTTAGAATTTATTATACATGCTGTTATTCACAAATTAATTTTAAAGGATTATGGCAATGGTGTCAAACAAAATCAGAAATACAGCCAGATCAAGTTTTCATCTTGACACACAATGCATGATGTTGCTTTAGCCGCCGCGATCTACTAACCCCTAAAGCTACAATCCTTTTTTAAACAGTCTGAACTTAACACTAGTGATGCTGCTTCAGGCTTGTCTTTGTACTGATTCTAACAGATGCTATTAAATAAACAAATTCCAATTAGCACTAGAATCAAATGGCTGTCGTGTCCCAATTACCTCTCAGCATTGAATGGTCAATGATTATGAATCAGTAGACCCAATTATGCTCATAATTGAGCAAATTGTGGTTGAACTACATTGGGTCAACGTCTGGCAACATTTTGTAGCACAAGAGTAATATTGTCAGCTAGCTTCCTTAAGATGGCAAAACATGAATTAAGCAACTGGCATTAAGATGTTGAAATTCCATTTACAGTTCACAATTTAAATAACCTACTTTAAGAGGGGAAACTGAAATGACTACTAATTAGAACCTTTCCTTAAGTGACAAGATCTGTATCATTTGAAAGATGTATCTTTGTATTAAAAAAATGCTCACTTTGCAAATGATCAAGTATTCAGTTAACCTAAGGAGGATCAATTGCCTTAAATTTCCATATCCTTATGGTACAGACTATTGGTGTTGATTAGTACCTCACACAATCAATCATTCTGTCTGACATACACCCGGCTCCCTGATGCAGAGTTACAAATGTGGCAATAAAGGATTTTGTCGGTTCAGAGAGGCCAAACCCATTGCATATCATAAAATTAACTAATTTTAATTAGGCTAGTGAGTTGTTAGGGTATGGAAATATTGAGAAATGTGATGAAAGCAAGTTCAGTTGAGGAATTCTAGGCAGCATTGGATGACAGGAAAATGGGGAAAAGGCAGAAGATTGGCACTAGGCAACAGAAACGATGCAGGCACAAAGGGATGAATGACCTTCTTCTGTACTACAGCAACTTTGTGACACTGTCCTTTGTTTTTAAGCTTTAAAGTCAGACACCGCTGTCTACATCGCCTCTAGCTCCTGTTCTGAAATTGCATTTAGTGACAGAAATTAGTTGTGCATTTAGTTCTGCCTGCATTAACCATTCTCTGCTACTAAATAGTCTGGTCAATTAAAACTGCGTCAGTTAAGTACAATTTTTACATGAGGATTTGCTGTACAGTTGAGAAGCATCTAAACAACAACAATTGCACATTCCCTCTAGCCTTGACATTCTGAAACCACTTACTCACATCGCTCTGACTGCGTAATATTTAACATGTGGTGAAACATGGAGCATGGATATGCAGAGAATACAAGTGCAGAAGTAGAACCTATGTGGTTGAACAAATGTGTAATGATCCCTGCATGTCAAGTATATAGATGATGATCTTAATGGCACAGCCATGATGAGTAGGATGTCAGCAGAGCTTCAATCACATTTACAGCCTGGGGAAGGTGGCAGTTGTATCAGCTTAAGAAAACTTCTCCTATCAAATCAGTTACCTTAACGTGTAGATACTGAATGAATGATTGATGGCTCAGGGACTATCTATAAATTACATTAACTAGATCACTAAGTTGACAGTGCACCCTTTGAAAAGGGACTAAAGCATTTTTGGTTGTCACTTTCTGAGGGATCAAAGATCTATTAGATTCAGTGAAGGCATTCTTCTAATCCTCTATGGTAACCAAATCTTGTGGACATGGACATGGACATGTTGGTTTTGTGTCTTCGATATTGTTTTGCCTGAAATCAACAACATAGGAGCCCAGACAGAGTCAGAGTCGGTCTTTCATCAACCCATCACAAGATTCAAGGTGCTCACCTAGAAGGCTCACCTCTGCTAAGAAATTAATACTATTTTGCTGCATTTCAGGATGTCATCGAGCACATAGAATAGCAGCTAGAACAGCATTGGGAAAAGACCAACAAAAAAGGCGCAAAGTGACAAAGTTACAGGAATAAATAACTTGAATATATAATGCAAAAGAGTGAAGTAGCTCCTACATAACGAGAGAGAACAAGTGATCAATATGCTAGGCTCACAATTCAAATTTTACTTATATCTTAAAGAACTTGGTGAAAGAAAGGAGATGGTGTACCAAATAAACCTGGCACAGCACCTGCTTCCTTTCTACATGGATCAGGATGTCAGCATTAGCAATGTCTCCATCGAGCTCTTGATCATGTTCAGGGACACCAACTACCCACTCCTAGTTTCAAAACTCTGAATCTCACAACATGCTTTCACAATTTATTAAACTCTGCATTCGGTACACCTATGTTTGAGCATTTGACTAACTTGGAGAAAGTGAGGACTGCAGATGCTGGAGATCAGAGCTTAAAAATGTATTGCTGGAAAAGCGCAGCAGGTCAGGCAACATCAAAGGAGAAGGAGAATCGACATTTCGGGCATAAGCCCTTCTTCAGGCTTCTTCTTCTTCTTCTTCTTCTTCTTCTCCCTGAAGGGCTTATGCCCGAAACGTGGTCAGGCAACATCAAAGGAGAAGGAGAATCGACATTTCGGGCATAAGCCCTTCTTCAGGCTTCTTCTTCTTCTTCTTCTCCCTGAAGGGCTTATGCCCGAAACGTTGATTCTCCTTCTCCTTTGATGCTGCCTGACCTGCTGCGCTTTTCCAGCAACACATTTTTAAGTATTTGACTAACTTGTTGAATTTGCATGAAGGAAACTGCACATGCTGTGCCAAATGAGTGCAAGCCTCTACAATCCTCGTGAATCTAGCAATCTTGAAACATTTAATGGCTGCCAGGCAAATTAAGGAGAGCCCTGTCAAATTATATGACTTGCAATGTCCTATCACTTCATGCATTCAGTTGGCGGCATAAAAGTTAATATCTGTGGTGCCTTCATCTGACATTGTGAGAGCTTTATTTCCAATAAGTTTGATCTCAGATATGACTGCAATATTCAGATAGCCTTCACTGATTCCAGACTGAAGAGCACTTCTGAAAATAGTTTCAGTAATTGTGCCTAAGCTATCCAATCGGCCAGATGGGTAGTGTTGAGAATTCTGGCTCTCTTCTAATGCTGGTTGACTGATCTTGCTTTCCCCCCTCAATCGCTTATTACATCACTTCCACCAGCACGTGAATTCTCCTTATGCAGTTTTCAAATATTACATCAGTTGTAGTTTCAAAATAAAATGCCTTCTAAATATGTCCACCTGCAAAATTTTGCCTTTTAAAAGGTAGTGCTTTTTTTGGAAGATGGAAATGAAGACAAAAATAGCTGAACTTAGGATGTGATATGATCATTTGCACGGTACCATTTGCTATCACATTCAACATCCGCAAACTATATATTTTAGGTTATCAGTGTAGGCAGTGTATCCTCTACCAAATGGAACATATGTTTCAATAAAGCAACTAGAGATGCAAAAAGTAAATTAATATCCAAGACCAGTGGATTGAACAAAAAAGTTTCTTCATCAATATGCTCTTGATTTTAGAAACATTTAGTCCAATAGTTTACCTTAAAGATGCTAGAAACTTTGGAAAAATTGCCAACTTTGTCTATATTCAAATTCTCACCTCTGTCCAATACTGTTGTTTTGTTTCTGTATCCACATGAGCAAACCCTGCCAAAACTAGCGCTTTCATCAATGTTCGCTGCACACAGCTGGGAAGGTAGTTTAGTGGTGGACTTCGACTTGCATATTGTTTTGCCAAATTCCACCAATTTTCACATTTTATTACTAAATTAGCCCTAAAAGGAAACAGTTGTCAATTAAAACTACTGGAAAATATGTGTAAAACAAATGCAATTATCTGAATGTAGTTATGGCTTCATAATTAATACAACTGGCATTAAAATCTTGAACAAAAACAAGTACTTGTTTGAAAAAAATATATATTCTATACTTCTTTGTATGCTATTAAGTGGCTACAAAAACCTGCAGCATCAAATAAAACTATTCTCTCAAAATATATTTTTGATGTGTCAGTAGCTTTAGACTGAGAAATCATTTGATTATTTTAGAATATATTTGGGGTGCTCACACTTGAACTTTTATATACAATACAGTTTAGAACATTAAAGTCATTAGTCAATAAGCTACTCGACAAATTATTCCAAACTAAAAGTCCATGCAGTCAATTCTTTTGATAAACATTCAAATGGCTACATGATAATTGCCAAAAAACACAACATAATATTCTTAATGAAGTCATATCATCAAGTGCTGGCCACCTGCTTGAGGCTAACAACCATGATAAAAGTATCATGAGCTTCTAACAAGTCAATTCAGTGAGGCAGTGAGTGACTAAGAAAATGCTTGAAGAAACAACTAAAGAAGCCATTAAATATTCTTATGCTGAAAAATTACATTCAAATAGAATCAAAAAAGGAAGAACTTCATGGAAAAAACTAATTGGTTCTATAAACATTAAATATAATTTGTGAGTTTATACCAAACAGAACAGAATACAAGAGCAAAGAATTCATGATAATTCAACACCAAATAATGACGAGGTTACATCTGAAATATTAGGTGAAAATTTGGGTTTCTTAATAGAACAAGGAGATTCAATAGCTTTGGAACAAATGAAACAAATGGAGGATTTAATTTATGAAGAAAGCCACTAAGGAGCTGTCATGTACTAAAAGTTATATATGGTCAGAATAGTCATTAGCGTATCCAAAGACAAGGGACCAGACAAGCCACACTTTAACTACAAAATTAGACACACTAGAATAATTTTTGTACAGTCAGCTGAACATAGAAAGATTTCCTATGGTGAAGATAAATCAAGAAGAACTTACCGAAGAAGCCTTCTGAAGAACATGAAAGAGAATATGGAAAAAGCAGGAAAATGGGCATGCATAAAACTGATCTACAAGACAGATTTAAATTCAACACAAATAAGGAGGGTCAAATGGACCAGCTCTTGTTCCATAATTTCAGCGTTGGTTATTCCTTTAAATGCCACACAATAGTGAAAGAATAAGTTTCTAATAGTGGCAACATGAATAGGCAAGAGGCAAAATATATCTCAATAAAAATGGTTAATAAAAAAAGTAGTGATAGTTAGCTGTTAAATCAGGAGAACTGATGGATTTTGTTTTGATATTACCGCCTGCACAGAGTACTCACCGTTCTCTCCTCTCTACTAGAGTTACAAGGAGTTGGACTGTGTCATTTGCCAGATCCTGTTCTGCAATCCATACTGAAAGATTACTGATAACTTTTTCTAGAAGGTAACCGACAATCCACTGAGCACCTTCAGTGTCTGCACCAAATGCTGTACTTAATGGTAAACTTATCTGTAAGGAAAGAAGATATACTTCTAAAAAATATAGTACTGATGTTCATTCAGCTGCTTGAATTAATAGGACACTTAGTGAAGCTTATCAAATATTAGCAGGGCACCATCATCTCTATGTACTTGGGAAGGCACATTTATTGTCAATTTATTTTCATACCATTAATAAATTTTGTTGCTTTAAACCTACTTAATTTTCCATTTGAGTTATTTTGCCCATTCCATCTAATAGTATTTTTCATTATTACCGAATAAAGACTATATAGCATATTATCATAATTCTAATATCTCATGCTTGCGTGCAGCATGTCCCTACAAACAGGAGGCAATTGAGAAATTAGATTTTTTTTCTGGTGTGTCTGTTTTAGGGAAGACCAAATCACCAAGAAAACCTCTTCTAATAATACCATGGGTTCTATCTGAACAGGTAGTGTGTATCTCATGTTAGCTTATTACATAGAGAGAAGTTCTGACAATGTAGCATTTCTTCAATAATGAAGTGTCAGCCTAAATTTGGTGTTCAAGTCCTTGGCTTGCAACCAACGCAACCAACTTAACTAAAACTTTCATCTTGTTTGCATAACTGCAACCATCACAATATATTCTGACCTTTACTACTGCCCCTACCCCGCAAGATTCATTGTAGTTTCTTCTCAATCAATCACAAGACATATTTAAAGCACCAGAAAAGGTCCATTTAACTTGTTATTCTTTGTCATTTCTTCTATTTCTTTATAAATAAGGGACAGAAGACAGAAAGATAACATTTCACAATATCATGCAACCTGACCAGTAAATTAACAATGATTTCCCAAATATATCAATGATTTTCCATCAAACAAGTAGTTGTTCAATCACAGGAACATTCTTTGATGTGAAAAGAGATATCAATACTGTGAATAGTTTAGTCTCAGAAGCATGGAAGCATCGGAGAAGGTTTTAAAACAAATTCTTGGATGGATACAGGACTTAAAAATTACAGATAACAGGAAGATTGAATAAGCTAGGATACTTTTCTAGAAAAGGAAAATAAAAACTGAGCAGTGATCCAACTGAAATCTTTACAATGATGAGCGGATTCGATAGCGTAGATACAGAGATGTTTCTGTTCATCAGGAATTCAAATGCTAGGGGGCTATGAATATAAAATCATTAATAAATCCAGTAGCAAATTAAAGAAAAACTTCTTTACCAAGAGTCTGGTGAAAATACAAAAACGCTACAAGGGAATTTTGAAGGGAGGTGACAAAACCCACCCTTTTCCAATTCAGATCAAAGCACACACACCTGACACATTAACTGTTTCTGTCTCCAACGATGCTAACTACACTAACAATTTCAATAAATCACTGTATACCCAAGAAGAGATATCAATACTGATCAATTCACCTTTAGAATGTGAGACTCTGATATTGTGCAACCACAAAAAGGGCTTCACTCCAAATAGTGGCCCAAAAGCATGACTTTTGTTGGACATGTATCAAAGAGACAGCTGAAGAAATCTTCAAACTTTCTTGAAATCAACCTGATCAATTATACAGAATTGTCCCTACCTGAACTACACAAAGAAGCACTGTTTTACAATAAATCATTAAATCCAATCCACAAATTAAACAGGTAGGAGTAAATGTAAATTTTTAAATCAAAGAAAATCAGCCATAGTCAGGCGAATATATATCAGTACAAAACAGAGTGCAAAATATAAAGGTATTCACCAGAGTCTGCTTTAAAGTCAACAAATGCATGCAATGACCTCCAAGGTACAATACTCATCCAGATATGAAGAGGAACTGGCACATACTACAGGTCCAATTAGGGGGCATGCATAGGAATTTAAAAATAATTAAGTGAACATACTAGTTTAGATGTGGAAGACCTCAAAATTGCTTAAGAAATGTTTATAAATCTACAAGTATATTAAATAGCAAACATGCATTAAAACACAAAGTTCCTCACCTGATCATAAAGCTTTTCATCTACTAAAAGGTAGGTCTTTGTCCACCGTTTCAGGAACCACATTATATCTTTTCCCATTTGTGGACTAAGGAGTTCTGCCAAGTTTGCCCTAGTGGCTCGAGATTCAACTTCCGAAACTCTCAGAACAGCAGCTAACAACCTGGAAATAGATACTTCAGTTCAGTTTAAGTATGACTTAGAATCAAGATGGTTCGTCACACATAAAGTAGATGTTTAATTTGAAAGATATGGACAAGGTGTATCCAAACGTAGATGGCTAACAGTTTCATGGTGAGAAGACACTGAAGATATTTGTTAAACAGTTGTGCTACTTTTAGAGGGGAAGACATGAATAGAAATATACAGATTAAACCTTCAACTTTATTTGGAATGCAATATAGATAATTTCAGATGACCACATGACATATGTGTTATTGACATATCCTTGCCCTCCAAGTTTCCATTCCAATTATGCCCTTGAATCTCTCTCAGTTTAAAGTTCAAGCAATAACAATAAAATAATGGCAAGTGAACTAGCAAAAAGGAAATGTAAAACACAAATTTAAAATATACTTCTATTGACAATTTAGACAGTTATTTTTCTCTAATATAGTTATCAATGACCAAAACATGGGCAAACCTTTAAGACACATTTAAATGTAAAAATCTTTCACAGAGTGAGTGTGCATGCACAGCACTATTACTGAAAAATCATTGAATGACTCGAGCTTGATGGTGGACTGGCTCTGGGGAGTCAGATGGTTAAGTACACACCACAGAACTTCCAACTTATTGCCCCATTATCAAAAAATACAGTACGGGTCAACAGTATCCCCCGGGATGTTGTAGGTGGGGAATTCAATGATACCAATGCTTTTGAAAAATTTTCCCTTATTAAAGTAGTACGAATCTCACTTGTTATACTACTATCAAGTGGATCCATGGTTATTTTTACAAAGGGATTTTTTTTTTTATTACAACTAGTTTCAGACAAGTTTTGAGTAAAAGCGACCACACTAATTTTCCTTCCAGTCAAATCATTTAAAATGGACTCTTACCTAATTACAGAATCTGTTCTGTTACATCCTGGGATGGAGGAAGCCTTTTCTCCTGGAGAACCAAGAATCTGAAGTGTTGTGTTAATGTCAACTTCAGTGGCATGTTTAATGGAATATTCCATTATCTCTGGAGGTATAAGAGGAGTCTCTCCCTGAGTATCATCAGCTAAGAGGTAGCCTAGTAAAATTAATAAAGATACCAGGTTATGAACACAGTTTAGTATCCTATAATATTCATTTCATATTTATATTGATAAGCCACAATGTACATAGAACCAAACTGAATTTCATAGAATAAATTACTTCATTAAAAAGAAAAAAATCATACAACTGCTCAAGACACATCTGCTCCTCCATACATACTGTTTTCCAAGTCAAAAATCTTCCAACAAAGTGGCACCTTTCTTACAAAGGTAAGAATATCCTGCCTGCAAATGTGGAGATACTCACAATCCAAGTCCACCCACAACATTGGTTGTTTACAATCTGAAAAGCTTTATGTACATTCCTGCTTCAAAAAATGTCTCCATGAAATGCTTTAAAGTACTGCAATTACTTATGATCTCTAATCAGCGCTCTTCCTTACCACACACTGTCTTTCCTCCAGCATACCACTTCCACTTAGATTTTTCAGAATCATTATGGTAGAATGTTTAATTAGCACAAAATTTGAAATTATCATTGCAAAGCAATGTGCTGTACAGATCAAAGGTTGTAAAAAGGTTTGTTTAGTGATTAGCAAATTTAGTTAAAGCTATGTTAAAGAATCTAAATCAAAAAGAAAAATATAACTAACCATTAAAAACACTATTACTTAAAATGTTATGAACCTCACCCAACTTAGAGACAACTTTTAAAAATAAAGGAATCCCCACTACAACACTGGAAAGCAAAATCAATGGACAAAATATCATTTTTTCAAATTTTTATCGTAACAAGCAAACCAAAACCAACAATTTAAACATTTATGAATGACACAAATTTAAAAAATATATTTCATTATAAATAGTCAATACAAAGATACACCATACAAAGCTACAAAGGATCTCTCCAAGGAGGCACATAAAGCTTTAAGTTCAGTTACAGAGCCGTATTTCTTAGGTGGAAATTCAGTTCTTTTACTCTTTCAGACAATAGTTTCACCACATCAGACCCTCAAAAGGCAAATGTTTCCAAGCCTCACCACTTGGCTCTCAGGAGCCATTCTTGTCCTATTACAAGAGACATTTCTCTACATCTTCACCAAGACCTGTGTCTGTATTTTTTTTGCAACTTATCTTGCTCCCAAATACAAATTCCTCAAGCTGTAATTAGATATCCCAATTATCTTTATTAGCCTTTAAGCTCCATTCTTATAGGAACCTCAGTCAGAATTTATCTTTTCAGAAATCTATTAACCTCATTGCTAGAATCAACTTTATTGCACTTTGGACTAGACAACATATTTAGGAGTGAACTTACCCGCGACTAAAAGTAACCAATGAATATCCTCATACAAATCATCCAGTACTTTATTATCCAATGATGCTGGCCCTGGTGATGAAAGAAACTGTTGTTGCCTTTGTAGCTGACCATGAAGTCTTGTTACTCTATCTTCTAATAAGCTAAAAGATAATGCAGTTAATCAAACTACAGAATCCAGATAATGGCATTTAATTACTATATATTTATACAAGACATCTCTAAATGCTAATAAAAAGAAGTAATTCATATTTGTTCATAAGGCTGGTTGCAGCACATTGTGCAGAAGCTAAGATGCATGATTCGCTCTGCACAACTGCACTGGTGTAAAAGTGGACGCTGAGTGCTATTGCTATGCTTTCAAAATGGTGAATTTAATGAAAGACTGGAACACATTTCTAAGGAAAACACACAAGAGATTGTGGGAAGGGAAAATGAGACTTATCATGACATTACATCACTGAATAAAAATCAAGAACTAATATTTATCATTCATCACGTCATAATGCTAGATAAAACATGCCTCATTTTTAGAAAATTTAAAACGTAGAAATGATACAGTTATTGAATAATCTTATTGACAGCTTCATCAAACAAATACATTTATAATCAACTTAGTTCTGGATTATTTATCTTTACATATATTGTCTACTGGAAAAGTTAAGTAGTCAAAGGCTATAAAAAACATTTCAACCTCATACATTACTATTAAGACAAAGCTTCTGTGAAGATAGGCATCATGCTTCACAGATATGTTTGCTTAATATCGGGCATTATTCAACAACAGTGTCGTCTTTCAAAGTCTGGAATTCTGATATACACGTCTATGAGGCACAGCACATCTTAGCGTCTAAACTTTAATCCAACAGTTGCAAGAATCACTTTTACTCATCAGAAATATTGTCCATTAAGTTAACTTGCATAATGAGATGTGACAACCCACCTTCAGTCTCCACTCAAAACAGTTGAACATTACCATGAAGAGCCTAAGTTGTTCACTATCAGAGCAAGGTTTACATTGTTCACGTCAGAAAGCTGGGCTAACTTTGGATACACTTTCAATCTCTAGTTGATGTGGTCAGCAGAAAAAAAACGCAAGTTCTCCATGAACTTCTGGATGTAAGGACAGTCTCTGGTCAAAATACAGCATCCCTCAGTACTCCAAATGATTGAGTGATTTGATCTGCCCTGACTGGGAACAGAAATTACCAGCGTTGATCTTACTGCTGGTAGTCAGTTCAGGAATTTGTCCCCATCCAAGGAAGTGCCTCTCAACAATCATTCAACATTATGACTTGACAAAGTGGGGAGGCACGAACCCATTAGAACCTGGGAGTGACAGTGTATTATTTGGTTAGAGACAAAATAAACACAGCAGATGCTGGAATCCAACGTAGACGAGCAGGAGGCTAGAAGAACGCAGCATGCCAGGCAACATTAGCAGGTGAAGTCGGCAACATTTCAGGTATTAACCCTTCTTCAGGACTTTTGTTTTGTTGGGGGTAGTAGTAGAATGCTGAGGTTGTGATAGGTGATTCCTGAAGAAGGGCCTGTGCCCGAAACGTCGAATCTCCTGTTCCCTGGATGCTGCCTGACCTGCTGTGCTGTTCCAGCAATAAAGTTTCAACTTTGATCTCCAGCATCTGCAGACCTCACTTTCTCCTTGTGATAGGTGGACACAGGTAGTGGGTACAATCTGGTTAGTTGATGGGAGGGATGAATCTGGTTGGTAGCTGGAAGGAAGGGTTAGTAGGTGGAATTGAAGGGAGGAGACAGGGCTGGAAAGGTAGCTGGGGAATGGGTGGAAACGTTATTTGAAATTAGAGAACGCAATTTAAGTTTTCCAGGCTGTAGGCTGCCCAGACGGAAGAGAAGGTGTTGTTCCTCCAATTTGCGGTCTGATTCACTGTGACAATGAAGGAGGCCAAAGGTGGATGTGGGTGGACGAGTTCATTGAAATAGGTGGTGACCACAAGGTCAGGCTGGCCGTTCCGGGCCAGGCAAAGATGCACAGTGAAACAAACAGTCACCTAATCTACGTTTGGTCTCACTGATGTCAAGATGACCACATCAGGAGCACCGGATAGACTAGGTTGGAGGAGATGCAGGGGAACCCAGTACCCGAAACATTGACTTCTCCACCTCCTGATGCTGCCTGGCTTGTTGTGATCTTCTAGCCTCCTGTTTGTCTTACAGTCTATTACTTCCTGTTTTTGTGGAGAATGCTATAACAAAAGAATATGATGTGGAATAACTAATTGCAATAAAACACCATATTTTCTTTGAGTATTAATTGATTATTAAGTAGTGTTCAGTCAATGCTTGTTTAGTTTTAAAACAACAACTGCAGATTTTGGGGATCTGAAATAAACAAAAACAGAAATTGCTGGAGAAAACTCCACAATGCTCTGAAGAAGGGTCACAGGACTTGAAACTTTGACTTTGTTTTCTCTCCACAGTTGCAGACAGAACTGCTGACTTTTTCCAGAAATTTATGTTTTTGATTTCTTCTGGTTATAATTTTGTAAAAAGTAAAAGTTCTAAAATTCAGGTCTGGCAGTATCTGTGGAGAGAGAAGCAGAGTCTGATGTGACTTCTGAAGAATTTTTGGAATAGGAAGTGTGCTTGTTAGTCTCGTCTGCATTAGCTTTGCTATAAAACCATTCCTAATTGACGGAATCATATTACATCCCTCACCGCAATTTCACTAACTATATTAGTGCATTCATCTAAGTGAATGTATTAAAGGAACAAGAAAAGGCTGACAAAGCAGAGATCATATTGTACTAATTTCACTTTAGTTTGATAGAGCCATAGAAGTGTGCAACAAAGCAGGCTGTCATTTGGTACTTGGTGTCTGTATCTGTTCTTTTCCAGACTAATACAAAATAGTACTATTACTTTGCTAACTCCCAATATACCCATATTGTTCTCTGTCTCAAATGTTCCAGATTCAGTCCTTAAACCACTAAGTAAGATTATCTAAGTTCAGGAATTAGTAAGGTCACAGCATTGATTTGAAAGCAAAGGTATGACCTGCACACAGGAACCAAACAGAATCCCATTGTAGCAGACTCTGTTGTAGCAGATATTGAAGATTCCACTGGGCAATTCCCCTATGGTTGGAGCTCTCTGAAAATACCCATTTAATTCAGAGAATTTGGGAGGTTCCACTACAGGTCACAAAATAGTCTACAGTTTTGAGTAACTATTCAAACTTTGCCTAACTAACTAACTTAACTCCTGACTGAATGGTCAACCAATCCCAACTTACCCCACATACTCCCCAACTACACTTACTCAGACCCTGACCCAAAAGACCCATCCACAGGACCCAACAATCACCTCTATGCTCAGGACCCAGAAAAACACCCTCTATGCCTGCGGGTAGCTTTGAAACAAGAATAGAAAACGGGTTTAGGTTTTCACCTCTGGTTGCTTTCAAGCAAAGCCAGTGAGGTGTGGTGGGTAGATGTCAGGTTAAAGTCAGAATTGAGTTCAGCTATGATAATTCTCATGAATTGGTAGCCTTTCATTAAGACTGTCATATAATTCCTCTTGAGCACAATACTGGAAATAGATTACCAACAGGGTTACTGTTTCACAGGTAATGATTTCATGGTTGAGCAATAAGAAAAACTGGGAAGTAATTGATGTATTCTCAATCTGACTGGTCAGGCAAATATTAAGTAGAAGTACTACTGTCCAGAACATATACTTGAAGTGTTTTTAAATGCAACCAATTCCATGGTGATGTGAATCTAAGATTTCAAGATGATTATTTATTTTAAGTCAGTTGTGTCAAATTCCTCTGCCAGTATTTTGTAAGCCTACCTTATAAGAAGAGGTATGCAGTGGTCTGCTGCTATTCTTCCTAGCATGCCGATACTTGCCAACTGGTCAGAGAACATTTCTCGATCATCTTCTTGAATTTCACTGATTTCTTCCTCGTCGCGTGATGTTACACCATTGGTGGTCTGTATAAAAACAAAAATTAGATATTGGAATTTTTAAAAAATCATCAATGTAAAATTCCATGGTAAATTTGTTTACTTAAAATATTAAATATCAACTGACTACTTAGTTTGCCTCATCATTCTTAGTTTTTCCTGAAATGGAAAAAGAATGGGAATAGATTACTTTTTCATTTTAAATAATCTCCTAGATGGTCAGTGGAAAGCATCAAGTATAATTAACTTTTTATATTGCCCCTTTTTCCTATTCTGAACTTCACCTGGCCAAACTTGCTCTAATTCTTTCCCTGCCTCTCTTTCTCCAGTTTAAGAAAACAGATCAAAAGTCTGTCCATTTCAGCCTAATATAAATTTAATGTTCGTTACATCAACGATCCCCTGGGTAAAGAATTCAATACATTGATAATAAGTGAAAATGTTTCTCCCATATCCACTTGTCTGTCCATGGCATGCTGCAATGCTCCAGCAAATCCAGCGAAAACAGGAGCAGCAATATCTCATCTTCAAACTAGGCACTTTATAACTTTCTGGGCTCAACATTGAGTTTAACATCTTCAAATTGTGAACCCATTGCTTTCCTTTGTTTTAGCTTTGCTTGTTACATCCTCTGTCATAATGTCTTCTTCTCCCCTACCCCCACCCAAGTGGGACTATCTGTTCTTCCCAGTCTGGTAGTCAGACACACCATTGTTCTGCATTCTCATATTCCGATCACTTAGTTTGAACTATCAGCATCCTTTCTCCCCCAGCACTCCAACCCCGCCATTCCATTATTGTATAAATGCTGTGCCCTCCACATTTCACTTCAGTTCTGATGAAAAGTCATCTAGACTGAAAATGTTAGCTTGCTTTCTCTCCATGGATGCTGCCTTACCTGCTGTGAGCTCAGGTATTTTTGTTTTTCATTAAATGATTGTCCCTTTCTTCTGGTCCCCTTGTTCTGGATTCCCCAGCCAGGAAGAACAATGTTTCAATTTCCATCTTCATAATCCTGACTGTTTCAAAGAGTTCACCTCTCATTCTTCCATATAGCAGAGAACACAAACCCACTTACTCAATCCTTATCATTGGACAACATTCATCTTACGATCTGGTGAATCCTCACTGCATTGCTTCCAATGCAAGTATATCCTTCCTTAAAAATTTAGATTAAAATTGCGACTGTAAAACAAGTGTAGTTCTACCAAAGCACCATCTAATTGTTGCAAGATTCCTGATTCCTTTTAAGCTTCTCACCTTTATCCACGAGACTGACCTCTACTCCACCAAGCCTATTCCTACTTAAACTACTGACCACCCAACTTCCTCTCCCAGTCACTGTGTTAACTGCTATTGTTAACGGTTCTCTCTTCAGATTCAGTCCTCTCTGTCAGACAGGGTGAACAAGAACTTCCAAATATCAGGAAGATTTGTTATTCTTTTCTCTAGATACCAACTCTATCCCCCTCCCTTTCAAGTATGCAAGATTAAACTGTTCACAAACCCAGAATCAATTTGATCCCAAGTTGGGGTTCATTTTCACACCAAAGTTCATCATCTCGATAGTGTTGCCAAACTATGCAGTGTCTGTACACATTCCTTGTTTACTTCCCACATTGTACCCTCCATTAACTTGAGGCCATCCAAAGTGTTGCTGCCTCTGCCTTGCACCAAAACCCATTAACAAATATCCCTGATCTCGATTTGCTCCCAGACAACTAATGATTCTACTTTTGAATTTTCAGTTTTGATTTCAAATCCCTCCCTATCCCATCCCCATTTCATAATCTCTTGTACTTCCACAATCTTGAGAGATATTTGGACTCTTGAGCATCCACAATTTAAATCACTCCACCACAGATGGCTTTGCATTCAGGTGCTTAGGCTCGAAGCTCGAAAATTGAGTAGAAACTTTTTTTTCATTCTAACTCCATATGCGTGAGTAGAATATGCTTCAATTAATATAATTTGTTTGCACACATTACTATTAACAGTAGGGAATACTTGTACTAGAACTGCATGGAATCTGCAGTTAGCACGAATTCATATTTTTATCCCAATGTTTTTAAAACCTATGTATTTCTTTTGAATCAGTTCTTTCAAAGATTGTATACAAAAATAAATGTGGCAATTATAAACATAAGTTTTCAACCTAATGCAATTGTCACTTTGTCCAAAAAGATTGGTGAATTTGAAAATGCAACACAACTCACTGACTATGCTAGGTGCAGAAATATTGCAAGTAGGAGATGAGTTAAGCCAATCAGCCTCTCAAGCCAGTACTACAATTTAACAAGCTATTTTCCCACTCTATCCCTATGTCCATCTTTTTGGAGAATTCGGTGTCTTACAATTGTGTACTCCACAACCACCTGATGAAGGAGCAGTGCTCCGAAAGCTAGTGCTTCCAATTAAACCTGTTGGCCTATGTCCCTCACAACTTTAATATCTAGGATTCAGTTGTAAATATACTTAAAAGTTTCACAACCCAGGGTAGAGAATTCCAAATGTTCACCACTGCCTGATTGAAGAGAGTCCTGAACTCTAACATCCAACAGAAGCAGCTTTCTTGCAACTACCCGTACTCCTGAAAGAAGATAGTCTAGTTGAACAAGGTACACCTCATTCTTCTGAGCTCTGCAGAACATTAGCCCAGTCTCTTTAATCCCCTCCAATAAAAAATTCTTTTTTCCTAAAAGCAGCATTGGTATATCTCTACACTCCATGAATAGCAGCAGTTCAAGGAGCAGTCCACCACTAGCTTCACCAGAATCAATTAGGGACAGACAATAAATGCTACCTAACGTGTGTTGGAAACATCCACAAATAAACAAAAATAAAATCCTACCATCTCAAGGATTCGACTGGTGAATCTTTGTTGCACTCCCTCTGTGGAAAGTAGACAACTATTATTATTCCCTACATTGTGGTAAAACCACATGCAATCTTCCAGGTGTGGTCTCATTAAGATTCTATTTAATCCTTCTTTGCTCCTCTACTCAAATTCTCTTGCAATAAAGGTCAATGTACCATTTGTCTTTTGAACTGCTTGCTGAACTGCATACTAGCTTTCAGTGCTTCATGAGTGAGGACATATTTCCCTTCAGACATCAATCTCTCATCATTTAAGAAATACTCTGATCTTCCTACCAAAGTGGATAACTTCACATTTTCCCACATTATAAGTGCCATGCTTTTACTCTCTCAGCCTGTCTAAAAGTCCTCGCAAACTCTTTGTATCCCTTTCACAACTCATTTCAAGCTAAATTTGTGTTATCAACCAACCTAGAAATATTATATTTGGTCTCCACATCCAAATCATTGATATAGTTTGTGAATAGCTGGAGCTTATGCACTATTTTTTGCAATACCTCACTAGTCCCAGAGGCCAACCAGTGAATTAACTATTTATTTCTATTGTTTTCTGCCTCGAGATCAATTCTCATTCTACGCCAGTATATTACCCCACCCCATGTATGCTGCAAGATGTTCGACTATCGTTTGTTATCCAAATTTACTTCATGTTAATTCTCAACGATTCAATGTACATTGTGTATATCTATTATACATTGTACTATTCTAACTTTGCATCGTAAAGTCAATTTTGTTTCTTTGTTAAAATCATGGAATCCTGCAGCTTTATCATCTTAGTACCTTGGATTTCAAAAAATGCCTTTTTTAAAAATGTTTTTTTTATCACTTACCAGACCACAACATGGTAATCTGACGTGTGATCATAACAGCACTAACTGGTTCCCTTTTATCTGCTTGTAACTCTGAAATACTCTTAAAAAGGTCTGTCAAACAGTATTTCCCTTTCACATAACCTACCAATACTTTCCATGTGCAGTTAACATATCCTCTATCGTAATGGATTAGCAGAGCTCAAATTTGCTGCACAACACATTAGAAATTGATCACAGCTGCTAGTGAGCATAACTCCAATTCATATTGCATGTGTACACTTCATCAGCTTTTAAAACAAATTACACCAATCACAGCAACTCTTCTGGGGGCAGTGGCAGTGTCCCCATCTCTGGACTAGCAGCATTGTTTCAAGTTCCATCTGCTCCAGAGGTGTGTCATATGTCCGGGCAGGTTGGCTATAATGATTACGTCAGTCACGTTCAGAAACTCCATTAAACGAAAAGGCTTTCTTCATTTTTTAAGGGTCCAGTATTTTCCAGCTAAATGTACATTTCGCAAATCCCACAAGAATTGGGTCACTGAGACAAAAACGTTAACTCTTCTTTCTCTCCACATACGTTGCCAGACTCGCTGGATTTCTACAGCAGTTTGTTTGTTGTAATCATCTTATTTTTACTGGGTAGGTGGAAATGAAACTCTATGCGGATTTCTGTTACCCAGTATCTACTGTCCAAGCAATAAAATGTTGAACAAAGATATGGAAATCTAGTTAATACACTCTGGATTTTTAAGTTGCAGCTTTTCAATAGCCGAGAATTGTACTGCAATACATGACCTCAGGAATATAGAGAGATCTTACACTTTCTTTTAACACACAGAGTCAGAACTGGGCAACATGGCCAGCTAAAACCAGATCACTAAGACAAAAGCAGTAGTATAACTGCACCATCATTAAACTACCAGAGCCATTTCTCATTTTAGCAAATTTTTGACTTTCTTCTAAAATTTGTGGAGTGTTGGGTATAGCTTATCCTGGGTAAAAATACAAAGGCAAAATATGCAAAACTGTCTACAATTTTATGCAATAAGCAAATTTATTAATGCTTGACAGAAGCTAGAACTGGAATAGAAGTTCTGTAGTTGAGGCTTTTTCTTTCTCAGGCAAAAAAAAACTCGGAGATCATCAGCACATCCTATTGACCTGTTTACAAACCGCATTAGCAGAATCCTTGGAATAATCTGGTCTTCAGTCAAGAAAGTTAGCTTATCCAGACTGTTGGTGACTTTTTGAGATACTTTATTTGATTCAACATTCTCTGAAATAACTAGAGATCCAAACTTTATTAATTTAACATATTATTCTAAAGGTAGTACATTTGCAGTCTCATCTGCCAAATTAGATTAAAGATGTTACATCGTGAAATAGTAAAAGCAAAAATATTTAAGTGCAAAATGCGGTAATATTTTCCATGCTCCCTATTAAATGATACTTAGGAAGCTTACATTGTAGCAGAAAATGCATTTACCATCGAATAGTAAAGTTTACAATCCAAGCTCTGAATATTCAGGATTTCTTTAGAAGAGGACTGTGTGCTCACATACCTTTCATTACACTATAGCTGACTGTATAGTAACTGTTAACGGTAAGATCATAAGTCAATAGTCTTCAGTTTCATATAAACGCTTCATGGATCACAGGGTTAGATACTGAAATCAGTTGTCAGATAGCTTAAACATAATATGAGGAGTGAACTTCAAGATAGCCAGGCACCTTTGAAAAGAGGTGAGAGGCAGTTTACATGCTATAATGGGAAGTATTAACACACCCTTACAATAGTTACCATTAAATTGTTTACTTATCCACATTTAATTCAATGAAGACATTTATTTGTTGCAAAAGAAAACATGATCAGTATGGAGTATCTATTGAACATCTATTTATTATTCAGATTACCCTCTTGTGACTTAAATCACTTCAGTTATTTCATTAAACTAAATGTGAAAAAATAATTTTCATACTATTCCTAAGACTCCAAATGTAGTAAACAACAGCATTAATTGTTGATTTAATGCATCAACCCTTACGCTCATTACTCTATCTAAGCAGCATTGATTGTTGTTGTTTTAAGGAGAAATTCCAATATGTGAAAATATTAACTGAAGTCAATAAAATGTAAGGAATGAATTCAAAGTTTCAATTGGAAGCACTGACTAGACTGCCAAGATCAGTTTCACAAACATGTTTGGAATCTAAGCAATCCATCTCAGTGAACACCAAGTGTACAAAATAACATGTCTCCAGCAATGACCTACACATTCTTGCACTGAGGAATTTGATTGATCAAGCTGGCCTGGGATTTTAAACCCCTCGAAAGAACCCCCCTTTTAAATTAAATGTTCAGCGGAAAACATATTATGTTACATTGTTACATAAATTATAGTGTTACACAAGTGCATTACCACTAGAAAGCATTCTTCTAAACATGTTAAAGAAAGTCTGCAATGACATATGATAAGAATTCGATATGGCTGGATCTATTGAAATCTTACTGGGTTTTTTTTGAGGGTATTGCTCAATATCAATGTTTTGAGTTTGTTAACAAGATCCCCATATTGAGAAAGATATTTACTTAAAATACCCTAACCAATACTTGTAAGTATATTGGCACGATTGATCAAATTCAAGATTGCAGCGATTTCATTAAATACAAAGGCAATAACATTCTGTAGTCATGAATGCGTGAAAAAAAAGACATGTACTTCCGGGAGAAGGGCAAGCTCATAAGTGGGAATATTTTGTTTTATGGTTAAGAGGCACCATAACAACATGAGGACACAAAATGAGCTGAAATGAGATGACAATAAAAATCTTAATAAAAATGAAGGCTCAACTCAACTGAGGATTGCTTCAGTCAAAAGTTCCAGTTCCACATCAGCATTTAAAAACAAACCTAAATCAAATTTTGTACCGTACTAAATGGGCTCCAATGTTTCAATGGTAAGTAAAGGGAAAAACAAAATCAAAGGGAAGTACAAAATCAAAGGGAAGTTGGGTCTAAAGTAAACTGAGGAAACAGAGGGCACACAGTGATGATGTATCAAATGCCTACTTTGTCTTTCTTAACTGAAATAATACTCGCAATATCACATTAAACAAAGAGACAGAAGAGATAAATGAGATTAAAACAGGTAAAGAGACAATAAAAAGACAGCTCTTTCAAAGAGCCAGGTAGGCATAACGACCTGAATGACCTCCTTCCTTGAGGTATTACTCTATGTAAATGAGGTTTCAACCCGCTCATTTAGCCATTCAAGTACTTGGTTAAAATTTCTCTCTTATTCCCCAACAGTGAAACAAGTTAAACATCTTACTTTTGATTTGTGGAATCTTAAAACCTTAGGGATTTGTCATGAGTTAACTACATTTCAGCACTTCAAAACTTTCTATTTTCAGAGACTTTACTCAGAATTAAAAGTCACATATTAAATGCAAGTCTTTCCTTCCTTCATCTCATTTCTTTGAATCAAGTTCTCCGAAACTTATATAATTCAACGAAAAACGATAAGTTCTTATCAGGGAGTTGAAGTTTGCATTCCCTTTAATAATCTTTTTGATGAATCTCTAGTGACTGAGTAACAGCAATGCCTGCCACAGTTTTAAGGCAACCACAGGGAGTACATCAACTCTAATTCCCAATCTTATGCACACCATCACACACAATGGGGAGGAAGAAGCAATCTGAAAAAGAATCAAGGATTTTTGATGAATATCTGAGAGAAGGGGAACCTCGTCATGTGAAGTCACCTCATTAGAACAGACAAAACTGAGCTCCTGGATTAAGGGCTCTTGTACAATGGTAATGTCTCTACTTCTGAACCAGGAGGCTCACGTTCAAATCCCACCTGCTCCAGAAATGTGTAATATCATCTCTGAACAGGTTACATTAGAAAATATGTAGATTGAGCTCTTTTGCCTGCAGAACTCAATAAGTCACGAACACAGATTCAAAATAGATTGTTTAGGCATGGCAGCAAAGGGTCCCACAATGAGGTATAATGAAGTAAAAAGTTGAACAGCTTTAGAAAAGTGATAAGTTGTCAATATATTGCATGCAAAGATCCACTAATGCTATACCCTTAAAGTCATATTTGATGCACTCGGGCAAGGATGACAGCTTTCTTTGGTATAGAAGGGTAGCTTTCTTTGGTATAGAAGGGTAGCTTCCTTGGAAAAGAAAACATGCCAAATGCATAGCCAAAGAAAGCGCGTGGGCAAATGTATAATTATCAGAGAACCTAGCTCCAAATGTGGAAATCAATGGAGGGCCTCAGGAAAGCTGCCAGAGAAAAGCTGTCTTAAAGATTCCAGTATCAAATAGCTTTCCTAAGTACGCACGCCACAAAATGCTTCCTCATGACCTGTTACTCTTTTAATACAGCTCAATGGAAAGCACCCAACAACTTTTCAGTTGTTTTAGTGTTTATTATGAATGACTATGCTGAAAATGACACAAATTTAAGCTGCAAGTGATAACACCGAAGTCCTTAAGGGACTTAAATTTTTCCTGAAAAACAACGACACATTTGAAAATTCGTCCACAATGATTTGCAGGATGAACACTTCTTGTCAACATATATGCTTTTGAAACTTTTTTTTAAATGGAAAAAGCAATTTTCTGGCTCCAAGGCAAGAATGGTATCCTCCTCCTCTAAGGCAGTTCCTTGAAACCAATTGTGACATATTCAAGAAGGGAGCAAGGCATAGGGCCAGGAACTACAGGCCAAATCAGTGGTGGATAAACTATTGGAAGCAATTCTGATGGACAGAATTAACCTGCAGGTGGAGAGGCAAGGATTGATCAAGAGGAGTCAGTATGGTTTTATGAAGGGAAATAATGCTTACTCAACTTGAGTGAAGTTTTCAAATAGGTGACCCAGTGTGTGGATGCAGTATATTTGGACCAGCAAGACTTTGAAAGGGTCTGAATGGGTGACAGCAAAGTTAAGAGCTTATGGGATCCAAGGAAATTTGGCTAATGGATCCAAGATTGGCTGTGTGGCAAAACGTAGATAGTAATGTTCAAGGGGAGTTTGAGCAACTAGAAGCCTGTGTCCAGTAAGATTCCGCAGAGATCAGTGTTGGGACTCTTGCTGTTTAGTGGGATATATAAATGATTTCAAATTGAACACAGGAAGGTTAATCATAAAAGTCACAGATGATATAAAAATTGGTGGGGTGGTAAATAGTGAGGCGGATAGCCTTAGATTACAGGAGGATATAGATGGAATAGTCAGATGGGCTGATCAGTAGCAAATAGAATCCAATGAGGAATGGATGTTCATGGATGTCAATCAAGGAGGCTGCTTTGTTCTGGGAAGTGTCAAGCTTAGAGTGTTGTTGAATCTGCACTCATCCAGGCAAGTGGAGAGTATGCAGTCACACTCCTGACATGTGCCTTGTAGATGGTGGACAAGCTCTGGAGAGTCAGGTGGCGAGTTACTTGCAGCAGGATCCCTCGCCTCTGATCTGGTCTTGTAGCCAATGTATGTATATGGCTAGTCCACTGCAGTTTCTCATCAATGGCAATCCCGAGGATGTTGATTGGGGGAAATCCAATGATGGTAATGCCACTGAATGTCAGGGATGGTAGTTAGCTTGCCCCTTACTGCAGATGGTCATTGCCTGATGTATATGGTGTGAAAGCTACTTGCCGCTTTTCAGCTCAAAATTGGATATTGCCCAGGTCTTAGTGGATTTGTACATGGACTCTTCAACACCTGAAGGGTCTCAAGTGGTTCTGAATATTGTGCAATCACCACTTCTCTGACCTCATAATGCAGGGAAATGAAACAGCCAAAGTTGTCTGGACAAGACAATACCCTAAGGAGCTCCTGCAGAGATATCCTGAAGCCGAGATGACTCACCTTCAACAACTACAACCATCTTCCCATGAGCCAGGTGAGACTCCAAACAGCAGAGTGTTTTCCTTGATTCCTATGGACTCCAGCTTTGCTAGGGTTCCTCGATGCCACAGTTGGTCAAATGCTGCCTTGATACCAAAGGCTGTCACTCTTACCTCATCTCTGTAATTCAATTTTTTTTGTCCATGTTTGAACAAAAATTATAAAGATTTGAGCTGAGTGGTCCTGGTGGAAGCGAATTGAGCATTTAGCACAATATTGTTGAGCAAGTGCTGCTTGATAGCACTGTTGATGACACTTAATCATTTTAGTGATGACTGAGAGTCGAGCAACTGACCAGTAATCGGCTGAGCTAGATCTGTCCTACTTTGTGTACAGGACATACATGGGATATTTTCCACATTGTCAGGTTGACACCAGTGTTGTAGCTGTAGTGGGGCAGCTTGGCTAAAGGTGCTTCTGGAGTACAAGTATTCAATACTATTGCTGGAATGTTGATGAATCTGTCATGCCACCCAATCTCCACCCAGGAACAGATCCTTAATAAAGCCATTACACTGCATATAGTTGACAGATTACTTCAGCACATGGAATTTGATTGAAATTCTCAAACTATATCCAATATGTTCACTTTCATAATACCAGCGCCAAAACAAATCTAAAGCATGATCCCAATGTAACATATTTGAGAACAAGTCTAGTTGGGACTTTGTCTATATAGGAACATCTAAATAAAAAAACTCTGATCAAAACCAGAAACATCCTGTTAAACAAACCTGTTGGATCTTGCAGGAGTGCTACTGGATAATATTCCAGACTTCAGCAATTGCCCTATCATATCCTGCCATAAAATCTTTCTCACTTGTTTTGTTGCTACTCAATTGAATCAGAAAGGTGAATCATAAAAGGAACCGTCCTCTAGCCTCCTGGCCTCACAAACATCAATTGATGAAAAGCCAAAACAATTCATGTTGCACTGTGCAGACAAGTGACCAACTAACTGCCTTAACCTCAACAAACAAGGAAGCAATCACTTGGTTCTGAGGATTCCAGTCCATTAAATAAATAAGTAGATAGATAGATAAATACTTCCACATCAGTCTATTCGCAATTATCAGCGAAGGTGATAGAGGATATAACTGGCAGTGCTGTCAAGCAGCACTCACTCAGCAATAACTTGTTCACTGACACTAATTTCAGGTGCTGCCAGAGCCTCTCAACTCCAGGCCTCATTATATTTTTGGTAGCATAGAGTCATAAAGATGTACAGCACGGAAACAGACCCTTCGGTCCAACTCGTCCATGCCGACCTGATATCCCAACCCAATCTAGTCCCACCGACCAGCAGTTGGACCATTTCCCTCCAAATACCCATCCAGATAGGCTAGGGTTGTTTTCCCTGGAGCGTCGGTGGCTGAGGGGTGACCTTATACAGGTTTATAAAATCATGAGTGGCATGGATAGGATAAATAGACAAAGGGATGGGGGGTGGGGGTCCAGAACTAGAGGGCATAGGTTTGAGGTGAGAGGGGAAAGATAAAGAAGAGACCTAAGGGGCAACTTTTTCATTCAGAGAGTGGTACGTGTACGGAATGAGCTGCAGAGGAAGTGGTGGAGGCAGACATCCTAAATTAATCTAGCCTCATTTTCCAATGTTTGGCCCATATCTCTCTAAACCCTTCATATTTATAGACCCATTCAGATGCTTTTAAAATGCTGTAATTGTACCAGCCTCCACCATTTATTCGAGAAACTCATGTATGGAATGAGTTTCTTGAGGAAATGGTGGAGGCTGGTACAATTACAGCATTTAAAAAGCATCTGAATGGGTCTATAAATATGAAGAGTTGAGAGAGATATGGGCCAAACATTGGAAAATGAGGCTAGATTAATTTAGGATATCTACCTCTACCACTTCCTCTGGCAGCTAATTCCATACACGCACAACTTTTGCTTGAAAATGTTGTCCCTTAGCTCCCTTTTAAATTTTTCCCCTCTCACCTTAAACCCAGGTCTTCTAGTTTTGGACTCCCCGACCCCACAGAAAGGATCATCAACGAAAGCTGAATGCTAAATGTGAAGTGAGTGTGATTGCCCTAGAATCTGACTGATCAGCAAAATTGAAGCCGGTGGGAACTAGGGAAGAAAACTATCCATATCAGTTGAAGTCATATCTGTAGATTTTTCCAAAATTAGTTTGATTTGATTAAGGAAGAGAGGTATCACATTTCGTTTAATTGTGGTTATTTGTAAACACCTTCTGTAAAGAAGAATAGCCATATGGCCCAAGTCAAAACCAGGTTCAAGGTTGCTTTTAAAACTCAAAACAAATGTGAACTTTGGTTAACAAATATAAAAATGTTTTGGGGAGAGGGATTTTATGAAATACACAGCTATGTTTTAAACAGGTTTAATTTTTTAACTTAATGAAACTTTTAGTTATTCTGTTGCAACTTGAAACTGTACTTTAGTTATTGTGGAATCATGCTTTTTTTTAGCTAAAGGATATTAATAGATTTTGGAGAGTAGTATTTAGATATACTTATTTGGAGATTTGACATGATACTAATCATTAAGGAATGACACTACATGCACTAAGCAGACACACTAATTACACCACTAGTGCCAATTATCAATAAAGATGTTAAAGATATAAAAAGTTGGCAATTCTTTCAGGCAATATGGTTTCAGAAGAGGTGACCTTACAAAGAAAGAAATCAGGAGACAATTGGAAGTGATGTGACAAGGTGACCATTACTTTCAACAAATCCAAATAGTAATCAGACATTATCACAATCAAAGATTGATCAAGTGTTATTCATGCATTGGCAAGCCAATCAGATCTCAGGATGCCACTGATTATGCACAGATGGCAGTCGCTAGCAAGGGATCATTTTAGTAGTTCAGTCCACAAGAAAAGAAAACTGAAGACAGAAGGAGAATTTCATTCGAGAAACATGCCCACCCATCCAGAGTCCCAAGCTGAACCAACTGGAAATCAGTGCTTTTATTGCATATTATTTCTTTTGAGATTCTTGTAAGAAAGGTGGCACGGTGGCTCAGTGGTTAGCACTGCTGCCTCACAGCACCAGGGTCCGAGGTTCAATTCCACCCTTGGGTGATCGTCTGTGTGGAGTTTGCACATTCTCCCCGTGTCTGCGTGGGTTTCCTCCGGGTGCTCCGGTTTCCTCCCACAGTCCAAAGATGTGCAGGTCAGGTGGATTGGCCATGCTAAATTGCCCAGTGTTAGGTGCATTAGTCAGAGGGAAATGGGTCTGGGTGGGTTACTCTTCGGATGGTTGGTGTGGACTGGTTGGGCCGAAGAGCCCATTTCCACACTGTAGGGAATCTAATCTAAAAACATTTATACCAGGAATGGGTCTTGTATGTAATCTGGATTAGTAAACTTTAGACAGACTCTCTTAAACTTAATATGTAATTGTAACTGACTTCTGTCTTACGTTTAAAGTTAAAGCGAACCCCAAAATCTGAAATTCCAATAGAAATACAGATGATTAGATGTGTGAGAAGGCTACTCATTACAATGTTGAGAGTTCCTCAGGGAGTATACGAGATGCAACCATCATTAGCTGCTTCATCAAATTATCTTCTCTCCAACATAAGATCAGAAGTGGGAATTTTTATTGACCATTTTAGAGTATTCAGTAACATTCACAATTTCTCTGATACTGCTGCACAACCAGTCTATATCTGCTCACAGCAATGGGCCTTCAGCTGTTATGTACTGGGCAATGGCTATCACCAATTAGAGATAAATATATAATCTCCCCAAGATATATAATGGTGATACCATCTCAGGACCCCTAACATCAACATCTCGCAGTTTATCATTTACCAGAATCTTAACTAAATACTGTGGCTACAAGAGCAGGTTAAAGCCTGGGTAATGGCAGCAAGTAGCTCCTAACTCCCCAAAGTATGTTTACTATTTACATACAAATGTCAGGAGCAGGATAGAATACTTTCCAGTCAGAGTCATAGAGGCTTACAGCATGGAGATAGGCCCTTTGGCCCAAACTGGTCCATGCTGACCAAACTGTCCATCCATACTAATCCCCTTTCCCTGCACTTAGTCCATATTCTTCTAATCCTTTCCTATCCATGTATTTGTCCAAATGCCTTTTAAATGTTGTTAATCCGTCTCAACTAATTCTGCTGGCAGTTCATTCTATATGAGGACCACCCACTTGCCTGGATGATGACAGTTCCAAAAATACTCAAGCAGCTCAACACCATCCAAGATAAACACCCTATTCGAACACTAACACAGGTAGTAGTGCGCACTTTCTAAAAGATGAACTGCAGTTACTCACCAATTTTTTTTTTTAAACAGCAGCTTTCAAAGTGCAACTGTGACAAAATGGATAAAGGAAGTAAAAACATGGGAACTTCAACACCTGCAAGTTCATTTCCAAGTCATTCACCATACTGACTTGGAATTATGTTGACATTTTTTCACTGTTAGTGGGTCAAAATCCTGGAACATCCTCCCGAACACTACATGTACTGTAGCAGTTAAGACTGCAGTTCAATACCAATTGCTTGAGGATTAGCAGTAACTGCTAGCCTTACCAGTGATACCTACATCTCCAGGTAAAACAAAAACTAGGCCAGTTTACACTAATGTATACGTGAAATAAATGTCTATTTAACAATCCACTTTGTCCAACTCTACTTCAATGCTACATAAATCTTCAGAAACATATCATGCAGAACACCAAAGCTGGAGCCAAAATTTGATGTACAAGTGGCATATTCACTGAAAAGTTATGAAAACTGATCGAAAGCATATCCATTACAGTACCTCTTTCCACACATAATTAGCCTATCAAATACTGCACACTTGATTTTTTTGTTTCATTTAAAATCACTTGATGATTTGCATTTGACTCAGTTGATAAAGTTAGAATGTAACGAGCAAGACTACCCCATATCTCTACATCCAATTCCCAATGTGTGCTGTTATCTGATCTCAGGAATAGCAGTTGCAGTGGTACATTTGGCTTAAACCCTCTATGATTGAGAAAGTGAAGGTCACCCTTGTTACATTTCCATTGACCTTGCTGGAAGTTACATGCCACCAACCAAATGAGCACAGGATAATGTTCAGCTGTTATACCCACAAAATGTCAAACTTGAAAAGTAACTCGTTAAAACTCACATATAAACAGTAACTACAGTGGAGACCATGTAGTTTCCATTCCAACATTTTAAAGAAACACAAAAAAGAACAGGAGAGAAAACAATGAAGGAACAATATCAACAACAGAATTTCAAAGCAAGTACTATTATTATTGGATAACATGACCCAAAGTAGCTCCACATCAAGCAAAATCATTCCCTATAACTTCAATAAAATTCAGGTGGAACCAGAGCCCTCTGAAACAGAAATGGCCAGAAAGCTAGAATAAAAGATTTGCTACTTCATTTAAGATCTTACACTAGTTGAAAAACATGGCCCTCTACACAGTTTTATAGAAAAAAGAAAGATGAAGCAAACTAAATAAAGTGTACTCACCAAGTTTCTTGTGCCCTCTGGTGCTGCCAAGTGGCATTGAATGTAGGAATTAAAAACTTGTACAGCATGTTGAGTGAAAAACCCTTTATGGAAATGCTTATTGTCTTGTACAAGTGTAAGCCACGACTCAAGTAATTTATCGTATGCCTCCATATACACCATGTCATCTTTGTCCAACTATAAATAAATAAATATATTGCATCAGTCACTCTTTAGTAAATGACTCAATTTAATGAAACACAGATACATAGAAGCAAACTTACATCATTTTTTTCCATACAAAAATATTACAATACCTCCATGGCTATAAGCTGTAGGTATTTTCTGAAACTCCATACCAAAGTCAGTGTAGTAAAAACCTATTTTTGATCATCAGAGTGTTCTAATATCAATGATCAAAACTACAGGCAGAATTGTACTGCACTGTTAATTCCTTTTTATAAAAGGACTGATGCAGAATAAACCTCAAGCAGTTTGTAACTTAAGTTTGGTAAGTGTATATTAAGTCATTTTTCAAAACTTAATCATTTTGACTTGATTAAGGAAGTGAAGGGTTAAATTACCTTTTTTTTAAAATTACCGTGGTAGTTTCCGAAGCAAACAAGCCATATGGCTAGGTAAAATGTTTTATTGCTGCTTTCAGCTCAGGCTAAGGTAAACTTAGGTAACCATATGCTTTGAAAGTAGAAAGACTATTACTCAAAGACATCTAAATTTTAAAATGGTTTAGCTTTGTAACAGAGCTATGGATACGTATATTCGTATGTCTTATTTTCTGAAATTAAGTTCATAGAACCTCTTGCAATTTTAAATGTATCTTAGATGTACTAAGTGGGATATTTGGGAAGACAATCAATCTCGAAGAGATGGAAAAACATTCTCCAAGCAGATGACTTATCTTTGAAAGATTTGTAGAATTGGTAAGCTAGAAGGGACATGCTGTTACAAAATGGATGGTTAAACAAAGTGACTGGCATATTAACACATGAATGACAGGACTGTAGGAAGAGTTATCACAATGACCATTACATTTGTAGGAACGAATCAGAAAATGGACATATTATTTAATCAATCCAAGACTCAGTATGTACTGTTCATCCACTAATAAACCAATTAGAGTTCAAAAAGGCTCTGATCAAGAGGGTAAGTAGTTAGCAAAGACTAAGGCAACCCGTGCTTTACAGTTTCAGTCAGCAGGGCAAGACAGCTGTCCTAAGTCAAACCAGTGTTGTGAGTTGGCACCCTGACATAAATAGCTGGATCAACTACTGCTTATATTAAGTGTAGTTAATTTTGTATTTGTTATGAGAACCATAATAAAGCATACTGCAACATATTTATACCTGGAATGGGTCTTGTAACTGGTAAACTTTACACTGATTTTGGAAGAGCCAATCTACAACTGCAATTGACGTGGGTCTTACAATTAAAGTGAAAGTGCACTCCAAAACCTTGAAAAGATGAATTGTCTGTAAAGTTTGTTCTTTGAGTAGAAACAAGATACAAAAATAAGTAGTTCTCTAAGTAAGAGCATTGAACTGCAGATTTCAGAGTTTGAAAAGCTCGAATCTTCCATATTTAAGTTGAATGAATAAATAACGAATGTCTTTGTCTTTCTCCACAAACTCTATTAGAAAGGAAAATATGCCACAGATATGGACTAGAATGCTTCGAATTTAAATCCAGGAATTATTAAAACTAACACACAAATCTTATATTTTGGAAGGATATATTTATTTTACTATTCCAGTAACAGCTGGAGTGAGACTACCTCACCTTTATAGCACTATAAGTTATTATTTATAATTTAATATACATTTATAACACTGTTTTGAAAATCATTCTCAAATTAGTAAACAGGTATAGACATGAAAAGGTGCAAATCAAGAACAAAGAACATTACAGTACAGGACCAGGCCCTTCGGCCCTCCAAGCCTGTGCCGATCCATATCCTCTATCTAAATCTGCTGCCTATTTTCTAAGGATTTGTATCCCTTTGCTCCCTGCCCATTCATTTGCATCCCTTTGCTCCCTGTCTAGATACATCTTAAATGACACTTTCACTCCCGGCCCTACCACCTCCACTGGCAGCACATTCCAAGCGCCCGTTACTCTCTGCATGAAGAACTTTCCATCTATATCTCACCTAAATTTTTCCCTTCCCAGTTTGAACTCATAACTCCGGGTAATTGAGTCCTCCACTTTGGGGAAAAAAAGTTTCTTGCTATCCACCCTGTCTACACCTCTCATGATTTTGTAGGCCTCAATCAGATTCCCCCTCAACCACCTCCTTTCCAATGAAAATAATCCTAATCTACTCCACATCTCCTCAGAGTTAGCACCCTCCATACCAGGCAACATTCTGGTGAACCTCCTCTGCACTCTCTCCAAAACATCCACATCCTTTTGGTAATGTAGCGACCAGAACTGTACGCAGTACTCCAAATGTGGCTGAACCAAAGACTTACACAACTGTAACATGACCTGCTGATTCTTGTACTCAATACCCCACTCGATTAAGGAAAGCATGTCATATGCCTTCTTGACCAATCTACTGACCAGTGTTGCCACCTTCAGGGAACAATGGACCTAAACACCCAGATTTCTCTGTACATCAATCATAAATGAGGCTTACATGAGACAGAGTCAATATAATAACAACTAAACAAAATTGTGCCATCTACTCTGAAGGAGGAATTTTCTTTTCTCTGCACAAAATTGTCGATTTGACTTTGGTCACTTATAAATTTAGCTATCTTTTTTTGGTAGTTTCTTTAACTGAATTCTATAACCACAATTTTGGCATTCACTATCAAACTAGATATTATTCCTCAATAATGCCTAAGAGATTCTGCTAATGCTACTGTGAAATGCTAGCAGTTGAGAGAAGGCAGGAAGGAAATAATTGATTCTGTAAGCTCAAACACTTGAGAATTTATGAAAATACATGATTAATTGACTCCTAAACTTCATTTCTTGTCATGACAAACTCACAAACCTTTTTACATCGGCCATGATAAAAATACATTTTTCAGTAGGCAGGAATATCAAAATAAAAAGACAGAAGTTAATAGATACCATTATTCCAGTCAATTAATCTATAACCAGAACCACAAGTGAACAATTCTCAAAATATAATGCAAATATTGAGTTTTATAACAGAAAACCATCATTAAATTTTAAAAATTAATAGTAACATTGAGATGAAGTTGGCAAAGTACTCAATTAATAAAAATTCAGAACAATGTATAATCAACAAGCTACATACACTTCTTTGCCCTTGCATGCAAAATGGTGATATGGTGCTACTATATTATCCAAAATCGGAAAACACCTTTACAAATCTGAGTAAACTGAGGTATTACAATGATTTCAGCACCCCTTTAAACGTACTGAAAGTCATCTTGACAGCAGGATCCAAATCTCATACAGTGTGAAAAATGTCCCAAATCAGTCACAAAACATTTAGTAACGTGGCACTATTTTCCTACCCTCTTTTACAACATCATCCTCCTGCACCCCTCCCTAAACACCCAGCAATTTCCTTCAATCTTATTTGTTTAAAGGTATTTATTTCTTGTTGAAACATGGTTTAAAGGGATTCAAGCTTTTGACAATACCTTGTTGAAACAGCTATTCAAATTAGGCTCAGACTGAGTTTCAGCAGTTATCAAATGCCATAAACCTCACAGGTAGATCTAATTGTGCCTTCATTTGTCCACTTTAATATATCTTCAGCAAGAGGTGTTTGACTGGAAATCGTTTTCTTATATCAGTAGTCCAGCACAAAGGTTATTAACTGCATTATATCAAACTCAACACAACTGGTTTCAATCTGTATGGGTCAGCAAATCTCTGTTTCAACCAGTCAAGGAAATGGAGGAATTATTTATATTTTTGTGAACTTTAATGCTCTGATGTCATGCTACTAAGAAACACATACTGGATTTTCCAAGGATTGTTAATCTCTCTCAGGTTGCCACTTGCCACTTCTTTTCAAGAAACCAGTGCATTCTGCATTTCTGACAAGAAATCAGGAGAGTCAAATAAGGATCCCTCCAGAAATTTGGAATTATACTTTCATCCCAAGAGTTCTCTCAGTGCAGAACCATACGCTCTTTTCATAGCAGGAAGCTGCCATATTCTGAAATGCAAAGGTTCAGCTTTACTGACAGCAGCTGTCAAAGTGGCTGCCTAATGAAAAGTATATTCGGGATCAATGGTGCTCGAAGAGCACAGCAGTTCAGGCAGCATCCGAGGAGCTTCGAAATCGACGTTTCGGGCAAAAGCCCTTCATCAGGAATAAAGGCAGTGAGCCTGAAGCGTGGAGAGATAAGCTAGAGGAGGGTGGGGGTGGGGA